>NC_136495.1:142586555-142614055 GCF_053919585.1 Euprymna scolopes | reverse complement strand
TAATTTTTTCACAGAGAGGAATTTTGCATTCAGAAACATGTACATTATTTCTGTATTCAGTCCTGTTTACCCATAGCATAAAGGTATTGAGTATTATAGTTTAGTGATATTAGTGCACTGTTCTAAAATATATATTTTTTTAAGCCGCCTTAGACTCCCCATGCTGCTCAGTGTATGGCACATCATTTAAGAGATTACATTTAGGATATCGGGCGTGGAACATGCTTGTTTAATCCCATCTTGTGGGACGAACAAAACTGTAATCTCTGTGAGGTGGAAGACCATAGCTGAATTAATTTTGGGCTCAAATATTTTGAGGAAAGAGAGCGGGTGCTAATGGGGTGATTATTTAAGTGGGACAATATACGCGGTTTTCCAAGAGTCAGAAAAGCAAGATTCTTTAAGTCAATTGTTATCATGTAATAGGAAAAGGGGTTATTTTAAGATCATCTAGTTTGGTTTCTCTCTGCAGAGGAAGAAATGTGAGGAAAGGGGTATTCTTTGTACAAAATATAGTTGCAGACAAAATTACTGGCAGCCGGATTAGCCTTTTCCATTACCGTGCGAACAACTTCAAGATTGTTAGATAATGATAAGAGTTGTTCATTTGCCTTGTTTACTATAGTGTTATAGATTTTTCAGAAGTTACGAGTTGGTAATTCAGCGCTCCATCGGTTTTCTGGTGCTTCAGCATATTCTCACTTGGCCTTGGCTATTTAAGTGCTACAATGAATTCTATCGTATAGATACTTGTGTCTATTTGTACTGGATTCATGTATTATAAATCTGCGGTAGACATGCTGCTTTTCGACAATGGCTACTGCTCAACCAGGAGTAAAACATTGCAGGAGAGTAGTGTTTTGCATAGAACTTTGGGGTGGAAACATGTGTTTCAATTGCCGCCTTTAAACATGAAGTGGTCTCAATTTCATCATGCAGATAATATATATGTCTCATGGACCATCTCTGATATCATCCCTGATGCTTTTACAGTCAGCCTTATTGTAGTGGTTTGTCGGTTTCAGCAGTCGCTCTCTAACTTGGGGTCGAAAGTTGAAGGTAGTGTCAGTCATTATCACAGCGTGAACAGCATTCCCAGAAGAGAGCAATGAGCATTTGTTACACAATCCTCGGGAACTGTTATTATAAATATGTCCGAAAGACGGGCTTCCTGGTCCTGATGATTTAGGGGGGCGCTACTATCTGTGTATAGAAAAGATATGTGTGATGTTTCCAACTGTGTCAGTGTATTTAGATTATCTAAGCCATTATTGTGGTTGATTTTAAAGGGACCAAAATCACGTATTTCGGGGCTAGAGTCTAGGGAGAGTGCAACTGGTCCTCTGATTCTAGTTTTGATATTTGTTTTGTCATGGGGAGGGTATAACCAATATAGACACCAAACCAGTGCATTTACCTGTCTTAGGACAAAGTGGAAGATAACCAGGCATGTTAAAGTTGTTAGAAGGTATTCATGAGTTCTAGTTAGTTTTTCTGAACGCTAAAATATCCCCTAGAAAAGATATATTACCCTGTCGAATTTAGTTCTAAGTCCACGAATTTTTATAAATGCGAGCCTCAAGGGAGGAGGCGAAGCGTTGGTCTAATGTGTAGTTGCATTATTATTTTTGATAGAACTGTTATGGTTAAGTGAATTTAGGGTTAGGAAGGTTAACCAAAGAGGGTGTGCATATACACCATCATGCAACACAAGTAAATAATTAGTCGACACCTTTTCTATAGAAATATTGCCCACGAGATGCCCGATCTAGACAAGTGCAGGGTCTATTTCCATGCGCGACGTTGCACTACAAGATTCCTGATATTAGGAAACTGATGAGTGAGCAGCCGCTTAAAGCTCTACAGAAGAGTTAGGGTTCATGTACTGTCGGTGGGAATACAGCAACCAAATAATCTGTCGAACAAGTACTTTCAAGCCTGTCAGATAAGAGTTGTCCCGTCCGAACATGAAAGCATACATGGAAAACAAGCACCCCCAATATGCCCAATTTTGGGAAAAATAACGTAAGCAGGTGTGGGGGACGGCGTTCATTGGTCTCGTCAGGAAACAAGGCTAAAAACTGAGTGTCTCTAATAAATCTCTGTGATCGCACATGTGATCGTGGTAAATAGGCGATAAATAAGTATGGAAGACGGGTAATAGGCAGAGCTTACCTATTCCATAAGCAGTTTAAGCTTTTAAATCGGAGAATTGGTCGAATCACCAAACCTAGGGAGATCGCCAACCAGGTCTAAGTATGGTCTTATGATTCAACTGCAGTAGATACATCATCACCATTCTGAAGGCAAGGAAGAAATGTTAGCATAAACATATTATTCACCTAGATGTTAGCATCTAAACACCTAACTTAAAAACCAAAGCATAAACACTATGCAAATACTTCACTATCACATCATAGCTATTTTACTAACAAGTTAATGTATTGCAAACATCTGGTAACGTCATACATTGTTTATCAACGGAAAAGGGGTATATATATATATATATATATATATATATATATATATATATATATATATATATATATATATGCATAAAAAGTGAATTACAACAGCATCAACTAAATGTATTGCCATTACAACATCTTAAAAGGTCATATAACCGTAAATTCTTGAGAACAAGTATGGTCATAATATGTTTATAGAATATAAACACAAGTACAAACACAAGCGCACACAAATATATACGTGCACACATATAATATAAATCCTAAATTCATAACGAGATATGTAGAGAAAAACACACACATATATATATATATATATATACACACATATATATATATATATATATATAAATATATATATATATATATATATATATATATACTGTAATACGTGTATGTATATATATTTAGATATATAACTTTATTAAACATTCCAAATAATAGAAAAATTCAGTTCATTAATACTGTTTGATTGTTGTGTTTACACAAGTGTTTCATGATAAATACAAGCAAGACCCATTATTTTCACAGATTTTTTTAGTGGTATATATATATATATGTCTCATCAAGACATCTCTTCCTCCCTTTCTCTGTAAACCATCTCTCTGTAAACACCACTCATGCAAAAGCATCTATCATTTTACCGAAAACAACTTTAGATGCCGACAATTATGTTTATATATATATATATATATATATATATATATATATATATATATATATATATATATATATATATATATATAACTACTTCATCTATTCGCATAAATTTAATATATGGAAGTATAGATTTATGCGTAAACTTTAAGTATTTACTTCAAAAAGTGCTCAATAAGTAGGTAGAGCTAGTTAGTAATTTATAAAATATATATGGCGATTAAGCTACACTGAATATTCTGCGTTTCATCCAACTATAGGATTCGTCAGGCTTGAGCGCGAATTCTGTCGTTGCTTCTTGTTTTTATATATGTTGAGGATTTCTAGTCGGCCAAGCAGCTTTCTAGTATCCACCGCGCCCCTTCCTACCAGCCAATGGGCATGCATTTTATCAAACAAAGGATCTTTTATAGAACTAGGTTAGTGGGTTTTGGTGGTCGTTCTCCTTTTTTTATACATATAAATATACCTATGTGCACACAACAATGCACATACATATACATATATACATATATATATATATATATATATATATATATAAATATATACATACATACATACACATACATATATGTATGTGATCGTTTATGTATATTCATGTTTATTTAATTTATTTATTTGTTTTTTCCTATTGTTCTTGTTAGTTTTAAAGCTATTTTGTATCGCTATCCTAGAGTAAGTTTTATTTTGTGAACACAGTTGTTTGCTATTTCCCGCCTACAGTTTAATAGATTTTGAGGTTCTTTAAAGTACAGGATAGAGCATTTTTCATAGAGGCATCATTTACATGGGTCGTCTAAATGTCTGCATGTGGTAGCTTGTCTCATTATTTTCCATTCGACTACCGGCGAATGTCCGCTTTCTTTGAGTGCTCAGTATTTATTCGCTAGTGTTGTTTTTATACGGTGTTTTTTTTTAATTTTTGAATGTGCTTTTGTGGTCAAATTATCGGGTTAAGAAATCTAAGGCAGTCATGCCTATGTAATATGTCTTGTTATTCGGGTTTTCTTTCGAAAATATTGTTGCTTGATAAACTACGCTTTTTGTTAGACATTTATTTTGGACTGGGCAAAGTGTGCGGTGTCTACAATTGCATTTATCTTGTTCGTTATTAGTATTTTTATTTATGGTATGGATATTCTTGTCCGGGGTTGGTTTGTTATTATTATTATTATTATTATTATTATTATTATTATTATTATTATTATTATTATTATTATTATTATTATTAATGTTATTATTATTATTATTTTTATTATTATTTTTATTATTATTATTATTATTATTTCTGCTAGTGTTGGTTTTATTTCTGTCATGGTGTCTACTTTTTATTGTTTATTTTGTTGTTGTTTACATTGTTTTCATTTAGTATTTTGTTATTATGTGCCTTAATTATCATCTCTAAATTTTCGCAACAACTGTAAGATAACTTCAAGGTATTTTTATTGAAGATTTTCTTTGGGGGAAAGTGTTTTTCAATAAGATCTAGAAATTTCTTGCCAAGTTTTGTTTTTAACATTTGGTTGTATGGTGCCGTATACCAAATTATAGTTCTTTTTCTTCTGTTTTTAATTTTATTATAGTTGTTGGTGTTTTGTTGCTTATATTTGATATCGATATTTTTGTATCCACTATTTTTTAGGGATGTTTCGTAAATATTAGATGACCTGTTAAATGCCTTTTCGTAGCTGGAGTTATTACTGAGTCTACTTACGATCGAGTTAGGAATATGTTTTATAATTGATGGTGGGTGGTTGGACTAAGGGTTTACGTAAATTGGAGTAGCGTTATCTTTTAAGTATGGTTCATATGTGTTTTTATCTAAGTTTAACGTGACGTCCAGGAAGTTTGTTATTTTTATGTTAGCTGATATGTCCGCTTTTAGGCCTAATTTTTTCATTTCATTGTGTATGATTTTCTTAAAGTTTTCTCCCTAGACTTTGTTGGAGTTTTTTATTATAGCTAGTCCGTCAAATCTATATAGGCCGATATCCGTAGTATCGAATATGCTTGTGAGGGTATATAGAATGAATAATCCCACAAGATCTGATGCCTCTGCAGAGTCTCTGGCACCAATCGCCAAATCGAATGAATTTTTCATTTTATTTTTTTTAATTTTTTTTTTATCCATTGGTTATTGTTATTTACTAGAACTGATTTTCTATATTTTTTCATCATGTTGATTTCTTCTGAAGATATATCAGTGTATACCTCGGCAAATTCCAACAACAAAATAAACAATAAAAGTAGACACCATGCCAGAAAAAAACCAACATTAGCAGAAATAATAATAATAATAATAATAATAATAATAATAATAATAATAATAATAATAATAATAATATAATAATAATAATAATAATAATAATAATAATAATAATAATAATAATAATAATAATAACTAACCAACCCCGGACAAGAATAACCATACCATAAATAAAATACTAATAACGAACAAGATAAATGCAATTGTAGACACCGCACACTTTGCCCAGTCCAAAATAAATGTCTAACAAAAAGCGTAGTTTATCAAGCAACAATATTTTCGAAAGAAAACCCGAATAACAAGACATATTACATAGGCATGACTTCTTTAGATTTCAAAACCCGATACTATGACCACAAAAGCACATTCAAAAATAAAAAAAACACCATATAAAACAACACTAGCGAATAAATACTGGGAACTCAAAGAAAGCGGACATTCGCCGGTAGTCGAATGGAAAATAATGAGGCAAGCTACCACATGCAGACATTTAGACGACCCATGTAAATTATGCCTTCGTGAAAAATGCTCTATCCTGTACTTTAAAAAACCTCAAAATCTATTAAACTGTAGGCGGGACATAGCAAACAACTGTGTTCACAAAACAAACTTACTCTAGGATAGCGATACAAAATAGTTTTAAAACTAACAATAACAATAGGAAAAAAACAAATAAATAAATTAAATAAACATGAATATACATAAACGATCACATACATATATGTATGTGTATGTATATATATATGTATATATGTATATGTATGTGCATTGTTGTGTGCACATAGGTATATTTATATATATAAAAAAAGGAGAACGACCACCAAACCCACTAACCTAGTTCTAAAACAGATCCTTTGTTTGATAAAATGCATGCCCATTGGCTGGTAGGAAGGGGCGCGGTGGATACTAGAAAGCTGATTGGCAAACTAGAAATCATCAACATATATAAAAACAAGAAGCAACGACAGAATTCGCGCATAAGCCTGACGAATCCTATAGTTAAATGAAACGCAGAATATTCAGTGTAGCTTAATCGCCATATATATTTTATAAATTACTAACTAGCTCTACCTACTTATTGAGCACTTTTTGAAGTAAATATTTTAAGTTTACGCATAAATCTATACTTCCATATATTACATTTATGCGAATAAATTAAGTAGTTATACTTAGCTCCTAAAACAGTCGAGCACTTTCAAAAGAATGTATTTCACCACATTAAAAATAGATATGGAAAGAGTTAATTTCGAAACATCGCTAAAAAACATCCCCGCACCCAGCAAGCATAGCTATATTATTAAATTAATCCAAAAAACAGATGAACTAATACGCAGAATGCGATGGCGAGCAAATTTCTTCCTTAAAAATGAAAACGTAAACAAAAAAGAATCCTATGGTTTTAAAACCCTTAAAAATGCGAAAACAGTAGACCTCTTGACAACCTTTTAAAATGACCATTTAAACGTTATTAAACACCTAGAATTCCACAATCAACCTAACAATTTCCAACGAAAACTACACAAAATCGTTAGAAACATAAACAACTCTAATAAAATCTTTGTAAAAGCAGATATAACAAGAAACTTTTATAAAATAGTTAAGCAAGAATATAACAAACTAATCACAGAAAACATTACAAAAAAAACTACAAAACACTAAACACAAACAAATGCGATTACATAGATATAATAAATACTGAAAGTAAACAAATTACCGATAAACTAAAAATTAGCAATAAAGTTGGCAAATTGAAACCTAGAGAGTCATACATTCTGCTTAAAGACCACAAATGGGACTTTAATAATAATCCCAGTACCCGCCTGATAAACCCAACTAAACCAGAAATAGGTATAATTAGCAAAACTATACTTTCTAGAGTAAACAAACAAATCAAACAGGACGTAGAACTAAACCAGTGGGCAAATACTACCGAAGCAATCACCTGGTTTAAAAAATATAGAAAACAAAGATAAATGTACGTTCATACAGTTTGACATCATAGACTTTTATCCCTCGATATCCGAAGAACTTTTTAACATTACCCTAGAATTTGCCGAGGTATACACTGATATATCCTCAGAAGAAATCAACATAATTAAAAAATTTAGAAAATCAGTTCTAATAAATAACAATATCCAATGGATAAAAAAAAAGAAAAATTAATTCGATTTGGCGATGGGTGCCATAGACTCTGCAGAGGCATACGATCTTGTGGGATTATTCATTCTATATACCCTCACAAGCATATTCGATACTACGGATATCGGCCTATATAGAGATGACGGACTAGCTATAATAAAAACTCCAACAAAGTCAAGGGAGAAAACTCTAAGAAAATCATACAAAAAGACATGAAAAAATTAGGCCTAAAAGCGGACATATCAGCTAACATAAAAATAACAAACTTCCTGGACGTCACGTTAAACTTAGATAAAAACACATATGAACCATACTTAAAAGATAACGCTACTCCAATTTACGTAAACCCTAAGTCCAACCACCCACCATCAATTATAAAACATATTCCTAACTCGATCGTAAGTAGACTCAGTAATAACTCAAGCGACGAAAATGCATTTAACAGGTCATCTAATATTTACGAAACATCCCTAAAAAATAGTGGATACAAAAATATCGAGATCAAATATAAGCAACAAAACACCAACAACTATAATAAAATTAAAAACAGAAGAAAAAGAACTATAATTTGGTATACGGCACCATACAACCAAATGTTAAAAACAAAACTTGGCAAGAAATTTCTAGATCTTATTGAAAAACACTTTCCCGAAACCAACCCCTTACACAAAATCTTCAATAAAAATACCTGGAAGTTATCTTACAGTTGTTGCGAAAATTTAGAGATGATAATTAAGGCACATAATAACAAAATACAAAATGAAAACAATGTAAACAACAACAAAATAAACAATAAAAAAGTAGACACCATGACAGAAATAAAACCAACACTAGCAGAAATAATAATAATAATAATAATAATAATAATAATAATAATAATAATAATAATAATAATAACAAACCAACCCCGGACAAGAATAACCATACCATAAATAAAAATACTAATAACGAACAAGATAAATGCAATTGTAGACACCGCACACTTTGTCCAGTCCAAAATAAATGTCTAACAAAAAGCGTAGTTTATCAAGCAACAATATTTTCGAAAGAAAACCCGAATAACAAGGAATATTACATAGGGACGACTTCCTTAATTTTCAAAACCCGATACTATGACCACAAAAGCACATTCAAAAAAAAAAAAAAACACCGTATAAAAACAACACTAGCGAATAAATACTGGGCACTCAAAGAAAGCGGACATTCGCCGGTAGTCGAATGGAAAATAATGAGACAAGCTACCACATGCAGACATTTAGACGACCTATATAAATTATGCCTCCATGAAATAATTTCTATGCTGTACTTTAAAGCACCTCATATCTATTAAACTGTGGGCGGGAAATAGCAAACAACTGTGTTCACAAAATAAAACTTACTCTAGGATAGCGATGCAAAATAGCTTTTAAACTAACAATAACAATAGGAAAAAAAACAAAGAAATAAACATGACTATCCATAAACGATCACATACATATATGTATGTATATATATATATATATATATAAATATATATATATATATTTATATATGTATATATGTATGTGTATGTGCATTGTTGCATGCACATAGGTATATTTATATGTATAAAAAAAAGAAGAACGACCACCAAAACCCACTAACCTAGTTCTAAAACAGATCTTTTGTTTGATAAAATGCATGCCCATTGGCTGGTAGGTAGGGGCGTGGTGGATACTAGAAAGCTGATTGGCCAACTAGAAATCCTCAACATATATAAAACAAGAAGCAACGACAGAATTGTCGCATAAGCCTGACGAATCCTATAGTTGGATGAAACGCAGAATATTCAGTGTAGCTTAATCGCCATATATATTTTATGAAGTACTATATATATATATATATATATATATATATATATATATATATATATATATGAATATAGATAAATACGTATATATTAGCATTTTTGTACTACCATGCATTTACATTTACACATGTATCATATTCTTATATATTAGAAATATATATATATTTTTTTATAACAGAAATTTATATGCAGTTAATTACTTACGCAAAATATTACATTTTCATGCGATTCTCAAGATACATAATTCCAACGTTGAATTTGTTTCTCTATTTTGCAAAAAAACACCTGAATCTCGCATGATTCAAGATTATAAATGTGACTGTTTTCGCAATCAATATCTGCAGAAACATGAGATTTTAATATTTTACGAAGCAAGATGAGTTTACGGGTGTTACGTAAAAACTATGTACTAATGTAATAGTACTAGCGAGGATTATACATATAGATTGCTTTAAAAGAAGCCTTCACTTATGAAGGTTAGGAAATTACTGGAAAATAGGTGTTAAATAGTGCACATTAGTCACTAGGACAATATTGTAGTAATCGTTGCTAGTTGAAATTCAGTAGATTTCATTACTCAAGGGGAGGGCTACACAAGAATTTTGTTACGTATATGTCTGTTTGAAATCGTGTAGATATTAAAATGTGAGTTGATTCATTTATCAATAAATATGAGACACTTGGTTATAAAACATACTTGGCTCATTTAGGAGATATTCATATACACGGCGGCGGCGGAGGTGGTGGTAGAGGTGGGTTGCGAACGTTACAGTCGGTTCCTTGTGTCGTCTGTGCGTGTCTATCCCTCTCTGTCACTCTGCACTTTTAACCATTTCACTTTTATTGGCTTTCTCGACCTGGTAACCCATAAACCATTTGATGTCAATGATCCATATTTTGATCAGCCCGGGCGTTATCTTTGGTATGACCCACAACCGGTTTATGTCATAGATTCTGGTCAATATAATTCCCGGACTTACATTGCGATTTTGTCGGCCCGGACACGAGTTCATTTGCACTCTGCTCACATAAAACGACCGGACCCAGAAACGACTTGCGTCATAGAACCATGTCATTGCAATTCCCGTACTTCCATTGTCCATTTTGTTCGGCTCGGACACGAGTTAACTTTCGTTTGCCTCTCCATAAAAATTTTTTACTTTGGACTTGATGTTTACCAAATTGTACTCAGCTGGAAAACAAGCACGCCTCTTCTGTGAGAGATAGATTGAATGAAAAAGATAAGGACACGTCCCAATAGGCTAGGAGGTCTCTTTTGAACTTTGTCAAGGCAGGCTCAACTGCTTCTTGCAGATCCTGCCCAGATATCGAACAGGCACACATTTCTAGAACGTGCCTAGCTTTTTCATAGGTAGGGAATTGCATCAACAGTGAGATATCTACTGGAGTGATAGAAAAATCCCATCTTTTTTCCAACGACCTGTGTAATGGACTTAATGTAACTGTTCCATTTAAAATATGGATAAAAATTCAAGCTTAGACGCGTGTCAAAACATGGAGACTCCCAGGACGAGGGCCATACATAGCAATTGTGGCCAGACGGGGATCGATCCTTGATGATCTAAAGATAGAAATTTGGTTTAAATGCAGTAAAGGTTCCCAGCCAGCTGTTTCGTCAATGTATCACGTGCTCAAGATTATAGGAGAGAAAATCAGAGAGAAATTGGTCATATACGGTCTGTGAGGTGTTGCTATCGATAATAGTGGTGTTGGCATAAATGTCTACAAATAATATTAGATTGTTATTTTAAAGACCATTGATGTAGATCTGGAAGTAAGTTTGGCCGATAATTAATCATTGAGGGAGTATGGCATTAATAATCTGAGTTTCTGATGTCTGCCTGTTAACCACTTCTCTAATGAACATAGAGAGAAATGACTTAATAATTTAGAATACATTTCCAGCTATACCATAGCTGGAGATTTTGTGAGGTAGTCCTCTATGCCCAACTTTTCAAGGGCATTTGATATGTCAAGTGCAATCGCCCAAGGAAAGAAGTGTCCGTCGAGATATTCTCTAATCCTAGAGATATAACCATAATCACATCTGTTGTAGATCTAGAACAGAATCCATATTGCATATAATTAAGATGGTTATTTTGCCAGAGATGTTTAACTACTTCTCTATTTAACACAGATTCCTGCAACATACTCATAGCGCACAGTAGACTTATTGGTCTATACTGAGAGGAAGATGACCGATCACCTGAATTCTTAAATACAGGGCATACTGAGGGTGTTCTCCAGGGTGGTGGAAGGCAATTTCTTTTAATGAAACGCTTAAAAAGCTTCAGATGTATTGGTGCTAGTTCTAGTAGAAGATTTTTCAGCACTGTAATCTAAATACTTCAGGGAAACTTGATTTACTGAAATCAAGGATTTTTATGTACTTGCCAGCACTACACACAGTATGTCATATTACGTGTTTTCTGGACACAATTCAGGGGCGTATGGCCTTGGTCGCATAGGAAGGTTTAGCTACTAATTTCTTGGCAAAGAGTCTGGATTTGTCTGATTCTGACATGATTACCTCACGCCCGGTTTTATAGCTATTTTGCAGTCGTTGCTGGCTGTCCTGATAACGGCTTAAGTTTCAGTACATCTATTACGTTTGAAGAAATAGAAGTGATTTCTGTGTGCAATATATATATATATATATATATATATGGGGGTGCATACATATGTATTTCGGTGGAATTATTATTTGAAAAATATTATTTCACCTTTTTTGATAAATTAATACTTAATTTATAAAATTCAATTAAAATACAACGCATATAACAAACATATGACAACATTAATTGATAGATGCAATTTATTTGCACCAGTAAAGAAATTGATATATTGACTAACATAAATATTGTTGTCAACGATTGTGTATGCTAACGTAATTAAAGGAATAAATTAAAAGAATGGCAAACTCATTAAACTTGTAATACATACATTTGCCAAATGGTATATATATATATATATATATATATATATATATATATATTGGTATATATATATATATATATATATATATATATATACGTATAAATAACTAGTTAATTTACTCACATAAAATTTATCAACGAAAGTATAGATTTATGCGTAAACTTTAAGTATTTACTTCAAAACTGTTCAAACGTAAATAGAGCTACTTAGTAAGTGATAAAATATATATGGGAATTAGCTACACTGAATATTCCGCGTTTCATCCACTCTAGGACTCTTAAGGCTTATGCACGAATTCCGTTGTTGTTTATCGTTTTTATATGCCCCTCTTCTATTGAGATTTCCATCAGCTTTCTAGTATCCACAACTCCCTTCCTATCAGCTAATGGCCATGCATTTTATTGGGCAAAGGATCTGTTTTAAAACTAGGTTAGTGTTTTTTTTTGGTTTTTTATTGTTAGTGTTTATATAAATATGTATATGTGTACATACATACAGTGATGATCATATTTATTGGCACGGTAAAATAAAAGTTACATTTTGTCTAATAAATTCTAAAAAAGGGATTAAATTAAAGAAAATAACAAAGCATATTATGTATTTTAACTGGCCTTTCCGATGCAGCAATCGGATTTTAGAAAAAATAAATAACAAAGGAACAACCAACATAATTGCAAAAAAACCCTTGTTCAAAATTATTGGCACGGCTTTGTTTTTCTTTTAGTATCAGTATAATATCAATCAATTTCCGGTTTACGTGTTTCTGAACTTTTTTATAGACATATTATGCTTGTTTAACGCTAATTCAGTGAATAATTTTTTCAGATAATTTTTAGATAGCGATTTATTTAAACTATTATAAGTGACATAATTATAATTTTCAATCGCCATGGTTAAAACTAAGGAACACAGCGAAGACGTCAGGAAGCTAGTTGTCGCATGCCATACCAATGGAGGGGGGCTATGATAAAATTTCAAAGAAGCTAAACCTTCCCAAATCCACTGTTAGAGCCATAATAAACAAGTCCAAATCGCAAGGCAACGTTATGAGTTTAGAGGGTAGAGGGAGAAAAAGGATTCTTTCCCCAAGAGATGAACGGAAAATTGTACGACAAGTAAAACAAAACCCAAGGATCTCTGTTTGGGTGATTGTTGATGAACAGAGCACCTCTGGAGTGAATGTATCTCGACATACAGTTGGTAGAGTTTTGAAGAGAGCTGGTTTAAAAGCATGTCGTCCGAGAAAGACTCCCTTATTGAAGCCTATGCACCTGAAAGCAAGGCTAGCCTTTGCAAAACGTCATATTGATAAAGATGTTGCATTCTGGAAACGTGTTCTATGGACTGACGAAACGAAAATAGAGTTATTTGGCCATAATAAAGTGTCTTATATTTACAGAAAATCTGGCGAAGCTTTCCTGCCTAAGAACACCATACCCACAGTGAAGCACGGTGGAGGCAGTTTGATGTTTTGGGGATCCTTTGCTGCCTCTGGACCAGGGCGACTTGTTAAGGTCACAGGTAGCATAAAAAAGGAAGAGTATGTTAAAATATTGGATGAAAACCTGAAAGACTCTGCTAAAGAGCTCTCACTTGGTCGTCGTTGGTGGTTCATGCAAGATAATGACCCAAAGCATTCGGCTAAACTGACTAAGAAATGGCTTGAGGACAATCATATTAATGTTTTGGAGTGGCCATCACAAAGCCCAGACCTTAATCCAATTGAAAATTTATGGAGAACATTAAAATTGAGGGTAATGCAAAGGAAGCCTAAGAATCTTATTCAATTGGAGGATTATTGTCAGGAAGAGTGGGCTAAAATTACTACTGAAGAGTGCAACAACTTGGTTGTAAACTATGAAAAGCGACTGAGGAAGGTAATCAAGGCCAAAAGGCTATACAATTGATTATTAAATAAATCGTGCCAATAATTTTGAACAAGGGTTTTTTGCAATTATGTTTGTTGTTCCTTTGTTATTTATTTTTTCTAAAATCCGATTGCTGCATCGGAAAAGCCAGTTAAAAATACATAATATACTTTGTTATTTTCTTTAATTTAATCCCTTTTTTAGAATTTATTAGACAAAATTTAACTTTTATTTTACCGTGCCAATAAATATGATCATCACTGTATATGCACATATATATACACATATATATATATATATATATATATATACATATATATGTGATCGTTTATGTATATTCATGTTTATTTAATTTATTTGTTTTAAATTTATTTATTTGTCTATTTTCTATTGTTGTTGTTAGTTTTAAATCTATTTTTATCGCTATCTTATAGTAAATGTTATCTTGTGAACACAGTTATTTTCTATTTCTCTTCTACAGTTAAAAAGAGGTTGGCGTTCTTTAAAGTACAGGATAGAAATTTTTCATGAAGGCATAATCTACGTCTAGGGCCCTACACGTGTAAGCTTGTCTTATTATTTTCCATTCGACTACTGGCGAATCTCCGCTTTCTTTAAGTTCCCAGTATTTATTCGATAGTGTTGTTTTTATACGGTGTTTTTTTATTGTTGAAAGTACTTTAGTGGTCATATTATCGGGTTTTTAAATCTAAGGAAGTAATACCTACGTAATATTTCTTGTTATTCGGGTTTTCGTTCGCAAATATTGTTGCCTGATAAACTACGCTTTTTGTTAGACATTTATTTTGAATTGAGCAAAGTGTGCGGTGTCTACAGTTGTATGTATCTTGTTCGTTATTAGTATTTTTATTTATAGTATGGTTGTCCTTGTTTGGGGTTGGTTTTTTGCTATTTTTATTATTATTTTTGTTATTATTATTATTATTATTATTATTATTATTATTATTATTATTATTATTATTATTATTTCTGCTAGTGTTAGTTTTATTTTTGCCATGGTTTTTACTTCTTTATTGTTTATTTTGTTGTTGTTTACATTGTTTTTATTTAATATTTTGTTATTATGTGATTTAATTATACCCTATAAATTTTTGCAACAACTGTAGGATAACTTCAAGGTATTTTTATCGAAGATTTTGTGTAAGGGGGTGGTTGCGGGAAAGTGTTTTTCAATAATATCTAGAAATGTCTTGCCAAGTTTTGTTTGAACATTTGATTGTGTGGGGCCGTATACCAAATTATAGGTCTTTTACTTCTATTTTTAATTTTATTATAGTTATTAATGTGTCGTTGCTTATATTTGATATCGATATTTTTGTATCCACTATTTTTAGGGCTGTTTCGTAGATATTGGTTGACCTGTTAAATGCATTTTCATCGGTTGAGTTATTACTGAGTCTACTTACGATCGAGTTAAGAATATGTTTTATAATTGATGGTGGGTGATTGGACTTAGGGTTTGCGAATATTGGAGTAGCCTTATCTTTTAAGTAGGGTGCATGTGTTTTATCTAAATTTAACGTGACGTCCAGGAAGTTTGTTATTTTATGTTAGCTGATACGTTTGGTTTTAGGCCTAATGTTTGCATTTCCTTGTGTATGTTTTTTTTAAAGTTACCTCCCTTGACTTTGTTGGAGTTTTTTTTTATTATAGCTAGTCCGCAATCTTTATATAGACCGATATCCGTAGTATCAAATATGCTTGTGAGGGTATATAGAATGAATAATCCCACAAGATCGTATGCCTCTGCAGAATCCCTGGCACCCATCGCCAAATCAAACGGATTTTTTCATTTTAGTTTTTATCCATTGGTTATTGTTATTTATTAGAACTGATTTTCTACATTTTTTAATGATGTTGATTTCTTCCGAGGATATATCAGTGTATGTCTCGGCAAATTCTAGGGTAATGTTAAACAGTTATTGGGATATCGAGGGATAAGACTCTATAATGTCAAACTGTATAAACGTATATTTATCTTTGTTTTCTATATTTTAAAACCAGGTGAGTGCTTCGGTAGCATTTGCCCACTTGTTTTATTCTAGGTCTTGTTTGATTTGTTTGTTTACTCTAGAAAATATAGTTTTGCTAATTCTACCTATTTCTGGTTAAGTTGTGTTTATCAGGCGGGTGCTGGAATTATTATTAAAGTCCAATTTTTGGTCTTTAAGCAGAATATATGCCTCTCTAGGTTTCAATTTTCCACATTTATCGCTATTTTTTAGTTTATCGGTAATGTAGACAGCATAGATATAGCACTCTCCCTCGATACTAGCGCACAAATACAAGTATTTGGGGACTTCAATGTCCACCACAGTAACTGGCTAGGATTCTCAAATCACACAGACGTAGCTGGTAGCGCAACTCATAGCTTCTCTATATCTCATTCCCTATCTCTGTTGGTTACATTTCCGACCCGTTTCCCAGACCAGCACGATCAACATGCCTCACTTCTAGATCTCTTTCTGACAACGGTTCGCAATGACTGTACAACAAATGCCCACAGCCCACTCGGGAATGCTGATCACGCTGTGATAATGGTAGAAATCAGCCTAAATTCTCGCCCTAAAACTGAAGACCCACTACTCAAAACAACGAGGTATTACAAAAAAACTGATTGGGAAGCCATCAGGGAGCTCATCAGAGATGCCCCATGGCAAAATATATTTACTCTTCCAGCGGAACAGTGTGCAAATGAGACAACTGAATGGTTCAAAACTGCTATTGAAGCACATGTTCCCGCACGGAAATACTATAGCAAGCCCCACTCTCCCCAATGGTTTACTTCTGCTTGTGCAGCTGTCATTTGTCAAAGGCAACATGCGTTCCGCAGATTCAACCGACATAAGTCCAGCTCAAATAAACAGAAGTTTATAGAAGCTAGAAATAATTTTAATGAAAGTGATAAACACAGGTAAGACAGATTACTCTGAAACCACCAGAAAGCGCATCGAAGCACAGAAATTAGGAACCTGGGATTTTTGGACAATCTACAACAGCGTAGTTAATAATGGACAGTCAATTATTCCCTCACTAACAAACAATCATGAGGTTGCTTGCACGGCAACTGACAAGGTTAATCTGCTTGCCAGTCGGTTTGCCTAAAACTCCACACTGAACTCGGTACACCACTCACTCCCTGATTTTCCTCTGCGAACAGACGCCAGACTTGACGATTTAAAAATCACCCCTTCTCAGGTAGATGCTATTATAAAAAACCTAGACACCTCAAAAGCATGTGGACCAGATCTCATCCCGACTGTGCTATTAAAAAAATGCTCTGCCGAGGTTGCTCCAGTTCTGTCCAAACTTTACAATAAATGCCTTAACGAATCTTGTTTTCCCGACTGCTGGAAAACCGCCTCTGTGGTACCAGTCTTCAAGAATTCTGGTGAAAGAACTGACCCACTAAATTATCGCCCCATTAACCTCCTCCCGCTTTTCGCCAAAATATTTGAGTCCTTAGTTAATCAAGCCCTAGTCCAGCACCTAACAGCTGCTAAACTCCTGATTGACAAACAATATGGATTCAGGCAAGCCCGTTCAACAGCAGATATCTTAACTGTAGTTTCTGAACGTATATACCGTTCATTGGATAAAACAGGGGAGGGTAGAGCGGTGCCCCTTTATATATCTAAGGCTTTTGACAGGGTATGGCACGATGGTCTTCTAAGGAAAATTAGATCATATGGAATCACTGGAAGAATTCATAATGTAATTAAACCCTTCTTAAGTAATAGAAAAATCAAAGTTGTCCTCGACGGACATACATTCAAACAATATGACATAAATGCCGGAGTACCTCAGGGGTCTATCCTTGGGCCTCTATTATTCCTGATATTCATAAACGACCTCCCTGATAATATTGTTTCGGAGATGGGTGTATTTGCCGATGACACCACACTCTATAACAGATATGAGGGGAAACAAATGAACACCTATCCAAGGAAATGGCAGAAACACTAGAGGATGACCTCAAATCCGTAGTGGAATGGGGACAAAAATGGTTGGTCACATTCAATGCTGCTAAGACTAAGCTTGTTTCCTTTAATAACTACAAGAAACCTTCTCTACCACCAATAGCAATGGCCAAGAACACATTGCCTGGAAGTACTTCTTTTAAACTCCTCGGTCTAACGTTTACAGGGAATATGAACTGGAATAGATACATTGAGAGCATTGCCAAGGCTGCTGCAATGAAGGTTGGCTCCCTCTACCGTGCTAGAAAACTACTTACGCCTGCCAGTATCCTATACCTCTATAAGCAACCATTCGCCCATGTATGGAGTACTGTTGTCACATCTGGGCTGGAGCATCTGCTGCTTATCTCTCGCTCCTGGACAGGGTTCAAAAAAGAGTCGCCAACCTGATAGGTCCTGAACTCTCATCTAGGCTTCAACCTCTGTCCCATCGACGAGATGTTGCATCCGTCTGCCTGTTCTACAAATACTTTAATGGTGAATGCTCTGACGAACTGCAAACACGTGTACCTTCCCGACGCAACTACCCCCGACAAACTCGACAAGCTACTAAGTCTCATCCCTTTACAGTAGAGATTCCTTGGTGCAAGAAAGCCTTTTACTCCAATAGTTTCTTCCACAGAACTGCGGGTCTTTGGAACTCCCTTCCGGGATTCTGCTTTCCCAACTGCAATGATATGCAGAAGTTCAAGTGTAACGTTAACAAACATCTTTCTACTCTTCTCCCTTCATAATGACCCCGCTAATTAATTCCCTAATAGTAGCCCCCTGCTTCAAAGTGGCACTGTGCCGTGTTTGTGGTGAAAATTGAATAATAAAAAAAAATGGGTTTACTTCCAGTATTTATTATATCTATGTATACGTATTCGTTTGTGTCTAGTTTTTTGTAGTTTTTTGTAAAATTTTCTGTGATTAGTGTAGCTTAATCGCCATATATATTTTATTAATTACTATATATATACATATATATATATATGTGTATATATATATATATATATATATATATATATATATATATATATATATGGGGGTGCATAATAAGATATACGGTTATTTTAATTTCGCGCTATTAACATGTTCACCAGTTTAAAGAAACATTAATGATATACCATTGATATATATATATATATATATATATATATATATATATATATATATATATATATATATATATATATATATATATATATATATATATATATGCAGAGAGGGAGAGAGAGACATATATGTATATATATGTATATATATATATATTTATATATATATATATATATATATATATATATATAATATATATGCTAATTATTAATAATTACAATCGAAATAAAATTGAATAAACTAGGAAGACACGTATGAATGAAAATGTTCATACATTTTTTTCCATATGTTTCTATGGTTATTAACGCATGGGAAAATTTGTTGTTTTGTACAAAATATTAAAATTATAAATAATTTTCTAGGGGTTATCTACTTATGTTACTAAATTAACTATACTATGTTCAAGAGATAAACAGTTTTTATTCTCCTCTCTCTCTTTTACACAAGCGCGCACACACACAGGCACGCACACACACACACACATATATATATGTATATATATATATATATATATATATATATATATATATATATATATACGTTACATATACATATGTGTATACATATATGTAATGAATTAGAGATATACCTCTGAGTAACATTATAGAGGGAGACGGCCTCTTTTCTATTCAATTACTTCAGACTCTTCAGTCAACCAAATTACTCATTCTTCGGACTTTACATTTCATTTTGTTTAATTTATATTATCTCGTCATTATGTGGAACGGCGCCTACTCTAGCGTGCGCACACATTAGTTTGAATTCGTGTCCCTGCGACCATGAAAACGCACGCTGACTATTCGTTGTCAAACTGGCACACGGTTTTAATTGCGCTCTTGTGCGCACGACAGGGCACGGCAAGAATTAGAGCGGATGTTCTTAGTAGGGCAGGCCTTATCACGATCAAGGTTTATTCTGTATTTTCGCGTTATAATCTTATTTAAGTGAGATACCAGCAAATAATTGTAGCAGGATGAAATGTGTCTGGTTATTTTAACCACTTAGCCATGCGTAAAATTCGATAATCATTTGGTTTTTAATTAAATTCACTAACGCAAATAGCACACACCAGAAAATGCAATTAATAAGTATATGAATCGGTTTATGTAGATATAATATGATATGCACCAAATACATCAGCAAAGAATATAAGTTCGTTTCAGAGACGACTTTAAATATAGTCTCTTAATCAGTATAACGGATAAGAGACTGAGAGTTGCTACTAAGTGATATATGTTGGTTTCCTTGTTTTTTTTCTTCTTCCCTCTTGCCATATTTTAAATTTGGAGAGAAAAAAGCTTTTTATAAAGATTTAGCTTTCCAGATACGATATATCATACAATATTCCCATGTATTTATGTATTCTTTCCGAATTCCCGTAAAAGCTGGCATACCTTTTCTCTTTAGACTAATCAAGGCAATTTACGTAGATCTTAATATCGTCTAAAGAATGCGTCGAACGTATAATATTGGTCAGTGACGTATTAGAAATTCCGAATAGAGTTTCGAATCCTATTTTGCGAATACCGTGTATCCCTGTCCGTACAAGCGTTATTAGTTAAGCTTTGAGGGAAAAGCATTCCTAATTCTTTTCTATAGGTTTTTCTATTTTGATCTGTTTTGGGGTTTGCTAGATTTACTATTCTGCTGTGTTTCCTTAGTTTTCTGCTAGTGTAACATGTGGTGTTGCCGTAATTCTTGTTGCTGTTAAAACATAGTTGGAATTACATCTCTAAATTCCTTATTCTTAATTCTTTACCTCTTAAAGTCTGGAGAGTTCATACTCGAAAAAAAAAAGAACATCGCTGTTATGATAAGTAATTATTGTTTTACAATGTACTTTAACAGAACTTACGTTTTTATTTTCTCTGAAAGAAAGGATATTAATTTAAGCTAACCTAACATACTTTTTTAGAGTGTTTTTGCGGTGTAAACCATATCCGAGCTTACCGTTTTTATGAACTCAACTATTTACTGATAGCTCTTTGCGTACACATATAAGACACTATTTTTTCGAAAATACATTTTATCACGACAGTCGCAAGGAAATGATCAGTTATTCCGTAATCTGATAGTTTTGTTCACAATTACAGATATCCCCCCTATTTTTGTTTTGGTTAGTTGAAACTTTCATTAGTGGTCCTTTTTCAAATTGCAATGATTGTGAGTTATTTCATTCCAGGAATTCGAACGTTTGAGACCCAAAAATGTCGTACGGTATTTTGAATTCAGCTTTCTGAAAGATTCGCAAATCCTCGTTCGTTAAATGTTTGTGTTGCACATTTATTGTTGTTATTCCCTCGTTAAGTTGAAATCACTTGTCACCAAGTTATTTTAGCCCTAGAAGGATCAGTAAGGTAAACACGCACACGGAGATAACTAAAATGTAATAAAACAAAATGCTAACATATACAAAGAGCGAGTATCGTATGTTACGATAACGCATCACGTTGGGACTAAGTAAGGCGTTCACGTAACAAAACAAAAATAAATAAGAAAAAAGGGAGCAGTGGCCGCTGGGTCCGATACATCTTGCCGAACAAGAGGAGATGGGGAAGCCTTTTTATAAGGTGAGATAAAATATAAACACACACAGAGTACAAGGATGGGGGCGGGGTCTCTTAGACTAATGTCTAAAGTAAAAATATATCAATAAATAACAACAACAAAAAATGGGCAAATTAAGGAATCGCCGATTCGTCGTCCGATAGAGGCATGTATAGAAAGATGATTAATAGTTTTAACTTTTATCGATGTAAAGTTTCTTCGGCAAAGTCTGTTATTTCAGGGTTCCTCCCCCATCTGTTTTTCATTGTTTCTGGCGATTTGTTCAGAACTCAAATGTTTATTTGTAGAGTTCGCAAATCCTTCTTCTTGTTTAAAATGATTCTGTTCATATTCTTAGCTCATTGTTAACCAGATTTTGGTTCAGTTTTTACTCGCAAGGTGTCCGCATCCATCCAGGCCATTATCGACGGCCACCATAAACAGGGTTAAGCGTCCGTTCGCCACAGCGGCCCGGTCGAGAGTGTCGAAAAGAAATGCCCCTTTTGTCTCCCATTCTCTTTATCTTTCTCTCTCTCTCTCTCTCTCTATCTCTCTCTTACTTCTCCGTACTTTGCTTGTCCTCCCTCTTTCTTTGTTGTCTTTTACCGCTTGGCACCTGGAACTTAAAGGGGCCAGAAAATATGCTGACCGGATGGTCTTTTCGTTGACTTATCCTTAAGGGGTGTAGGTAGTGTTAGTATCTGTTAAACGTATTCTTAAACTCTTCCCCTCATTCTTTCTCTCTTAAACTCTCCTTTTCTCTACTTATAGATTCGATCTCTCTTTCTCTCGTTACAGGTTCGACCCACCTCTATGTCTGTTCTGGTTTCGGCAATAGTCCAAACAAAAAGCAAGGTACACTTTCCTTCGACCTAACCATTCTCTTTTTAAAACACATAATCTGTTTAAGGATTATGTGACACGTAGTAAGTACCTCCAGTCTATAACGTACAACTACTACGACATCGGTGTAATATTTATAAAACGCATTATGTATAGTCCAATGCATACAAATGTGGTGTGTATACTCTGGACTGAACTAACGTATATTTTAAATTTACAGTAAAAAGAAACAAAAATATTTCTTCATGATCAACTTAAAATCCAAAAGTACAATATATACATGACGTGCGAAGTCGGACAAAGAAAGATATTTTGTAATACAGACATTTTTTTTACAATTACAGAAAAAATGCGTAAGTGTAAAACCCCCACTACATTCTTTGCAAGTATTGTAAGTTTAAAAATAGATGCGGATATAAAAATAGAAATATTTATTTTCAAACTCCTCATTAGAAAATAATACGGTGTACTTACATCTCTGACAAAATAGTTACTCTGTAATCTAATTAGTGAATAGGCAAAAGAAATAAGTCAGCTAATGATATAATCCACACATGAGCTAAGTAAAAAATATGAACATACAAGACATTGACTCATCTGTTTTTACTGGCTCAAAGAAATTTTTCGCAGTTCGTCTTGACTACGCAATGTCTTCTCTCAAAGATACGTCTAATAGCACTGAAATTAGCCCCATTAAAACGACACTGACGCGAAACTTTCACCTTTTTGTTTAAATCTGTCGAAGAGACGATCAAATTTCCAAGCCTGATACATATTTTCCGTTTTAAAATGTTTACAGGGCGCGGTCTCATCCCCATTTAATTTCTTCTGTCGTGTCGACCATATCACACCTCTCATTATAGCTAGCAAACAAATACATAGTGCTATTACTTTATTCATAATCGGTATTCAATTGCAACTGATAAGAAACACTTAAAAATAGTCCGTTGGACATAGGAACCCTGTAGCCTGCCACCAACTCATACACTGTACGCATGATAGCGCAGTAAACGAACATGTGACTAATATCTTCCGCCCAATCTCCGCATCGGGCACAACTCAGTGTATTGGTTAACCCCGCTGTGTAAATATTATTTCCTGACCCAGATTGCATTTTCAGGTTGACCCCACTCCCCAATAAACGGGCCCAACTTTAAATAGGCCCTTTTTATTAATGGTTTGTCCGAAGGAAATGACACTTTGGTCATAATTAGTTTATTATATTTAAAACATCACATCGAAACACTTGGGTTTTTGACCTTTTTTCTCCATTCTACAGCATATGTTCTAGATGGCCTCCATTTAGCTTTTGTTTTGTTTTTCTTTTAATCACACTGTATTATCAACCAGGTGAGTCACGCTTCGTTAGAGTGTAATAGTTCAGTCGAGACTTTATTATGCAGATCTAACTAAGCATTAAGTCGAGGCTTTATTATGCAGATCTAACTAAGCATTAGAAGGATTTCCCTAACCCTTTTGTCTTGAGCAGATCCACTTACTATAGCTCGTATTGGGATTACGGGAAGACAGTTAGGTATCGGAGAGGCTTTCTTAACACTGGTAGCATGAATTTCAAGGCATGTTCACGTTCATGAAAAAACGAGCACTCGCCTCGCTGCCACCTGTGTATGGATCACAGCAACTTGTTCCATAACAAGGTGTACACCTTCGGTTTAGGTAGGTCAGACAAAACGTCTGTCGTCGTATGTCGACGCTTGGCATCCCCAAACTACCGTTAAACGGATGCAAGAAAAATACCTCCTGTAAAATAAGAGGCTGTTTTTCATGCCAAAGGTGCTCAAAAAGTTTGCACTAATTCTGTCATCATGTTCTCCAGAAGTAAAATACTTATAGGCGGAAAGGAATAAGTGGAGAAATGTGTGCCCGTCCCTTAAAAACAAGCTTTCTAAAATTTCCTATGAACAAAGTCCAGTAAATCGTTTTTGGTAGTATTACATGTGTGGAAAAGATGCTAAAAGTTTAAAGAAACAAGATTACCATAAAAGATCTAAATGACGTCAACGAGTATGGCCGCCACAGCTAAAAAAATGTTAAAGGCTACTTTAGGTGGCTATCATATGTTTGTATATAATATAGCTTGCAATTAAGTCTATGTCATATTTACGTATATAAATATCGTAAAATGTTCTAGCATACATTATTTTTATCTTATTAAATTGTTTTCTTTTATAGAATTATTTCTACATTTATTTATAATTTCATCGATTGATTTTTTTTAACGATTAATTTGTATTATTTTACAGTGCTGATCAGAATTGTGAACAGTCAAGAAAATTGGATATCAAGCAGTATGAAGAAGAAGAAGATGGTGGGGAAATAGTGTGGATTGGTGCGAAAAGAGCTAAATAGGGTAAATAAAGGCAATATTGGAAGGGACATTTACACAGAAGTAGCTGCTTAAGCGGTCGTGAACAAATACCGGGAGCAGAGTAAATTGAATGAGAAGATACTTCCATTCATCTTTAACCTCCCAAGAGAGATAACCGGCTCACTACTGGATCCGATAATAGCACACGTATTGCTTTTTTCTGTGGACATGAAGTTATTAACACCAGGTCTACTGCTGATTTTGGTGACTATCGCTTTGCTAAAACGGGTGGTTTTGCCAATATCAGTTTGTCACATCTCAAAAAACGAAATGATGACCAATAAAGGGGGAATCACGTACTTTGGGTATAAATCATATGCGGCACACTATCTGTATCGTTGTTCATGTGAAATTAACTTTCAACCAAATTCCGGGATACTATACGTCATAGAAGTTGATCTACTACAAAAACAGCGGAAGTTACGGGGACCGATAAACGTTGAGCAAAAGCAAGCGTTCTTGAGAATATGTGTTTATTTCAAGGACCCCAATGAAAGTAACTGGGTGTACAGATCTTGCCAAAAAAAGACGGACTAAAAAAGAACAACGCTACCCACAGTAATAAATGGCGAAAGTATAAGCTGGAAGAGAAACCTGTCGATTAGGTATTCATAGCAGACTGGTTAGGGTCGTCTAACCTTGTAACATTCCGGTTAAACACAAGAAACACCCCGCCGGGGTTTCTGAGTATTCAGCGAAAAGATGAAGAAGCCTGGAAGAAAGTTATCATAAAGATTGCAGTCATTCTTCGCAAGAATGGTTTGAAATCTGCAATCTCATCTTCAACCGATTAATATTTGAAAACCTCTTGTTTGAATGTCAGCCTGCCTTAGGTTATCTCCCTTTTTATCGCTGCGTCCTTGAAAATTCGTTAGAAAAAATTTTGGAAAAATGTCCTAAGCATTGGATACCCAGTTATTTAGGTTATACGTCCTCGGGTTGCAGAGCTTGATTACAGCTTGGATTAGCAGTTCGATAATCATTTCAGGTCTCGATTTCTCCCAGCCAGGGGATATTGTTCCACAATTTCCGAAACTTAAGCGATTCGAGTTAAACTTTGCCGCTTCTCTTTGCCTGGCTGTACTCACTAGTACAATAGACGGACTGAATATAGCACTGCGGTTCTGCTACACACAACGTCGATCACAAGATGATTACGTTAGATGGGATAGGGTTTACTACGGCATGGGAATTGTAGCGACTGTAATGAAAGGAGAAATGTAAGTCGCACGGTTCTCAGATTGAAGACAGCGGACTTTGAGATACAGAATATGCAGAACATTGCAGAGTTGATAGAAAGGACTACCATTTCACAAAACGCAGTAGACGAACCTTAACATTACATTAAAATTGCACAAGGATTCATCAGAAGAAGTAGAATGTCCGATCATCAGAGGCTCTTTTGGATTCTACGTAAGCGTCCTCATCCTACAATGACACAATACAGGGTGTATTACGTAAGAGATATGTCATTACCGAACAACGCAGTGAGGCAAGACCATCAAGAATCAAAAGCGACCGTGTAGAGAAATTTGCAGATAATCCCAAGACTAGTTTGCCTTATTCAGATGAAGTATGTGTTCGCCACATTATTACCGGTGTCAATGCAAACAAGGATGTGAATGCCCATTACCTATTTACGATTGGCTATGGCAAAAGCTCTCTAGGAAATTCATAAGCCTTGCATCTAGTTTGACTATGATGTTGCTAAGGACAAACAATAGACCCTGCTATTTTGTTCCAAAGATTTCTTGCGATATTTAAAACTTCTGATCATTCCCTTTATTATGCGATTGCCTATAAGCATTCAACATGCCTCTGTGAGAAAAAAATTGTTACGCAAACCAGGCAAAGAACACGTGATGGATACTGCTAGAAAAACAGAGTTAAGATGATGCAGTGCTCAAAAATGCACTATACGTAAAATTCAACGTTCTTGACGAGGGTTTTCTTATCAATTGACTGAAGTTTGGAGAATAAAACAAACATAGTATTCAAACACTGACGACTATGTATCTTTCAGATTAAAGCAGTACGATAGTATTCGATTGTTACAGTAGAGGGCAAAACATTAAATATATTTACTATCAGTCGCCATCAAAATCTAGTAAGCAACAAAGCGAATATTGCTGAAAGATCGAGATTTGTCGGAAAAAATAGGGTTTCCATTTGTACGTGACATAACGTATGAACGATATAGGTTGCCACGTAATTACATTAAATGGGCTGCATATGTTGAGATTGTAAAATCAGCAGTTCCAATGACATTCAAATAATTTACAAGGTCCTTACAGTTATACATAACTGTTCATCACGTGTCAACAAGTGATTATGATAAGATTCATTTTTTATTTATACGATATTAAGTTATGAAGAAGTTGCTTGGATATGATGCCTGCATCAGTCGTCTGATCCAGTATGTATTTAAGGGACGCAAT
>NC_136495.1:142554055-142581555 GCF_053919585.1 Euprymna scolopes | reverse complement strand
GATTCATCAATTACCACATTTAACATGGATTATATTTATTTGCTGTCCACTCAGCAAAATGTGGCACAAGGCCGGAAAGTGGTAACCCAGCAGGCTCCCCTAAAGGAGGGGCACTCCTGCAATTTTAAAAATTGCCTGAGTAACCCCGTCGGCATTCCCCGGTCGGGGCGCCTCAGGCAACAAGCAATAAACTTTCCCCTACCGGAAAGCCCGGTGGCAAGGCCTGGGAGGGTGGACCTCCTAGGTATTACCCAGGCGGTGTACCTCAGTCCAACAGGTGCTGGGCCGGTCTCCGGCCCCTTACCTGTTGGGCTGAGTGTCAAGTGACGGATCCTTGACTGGTACTATCCATTTGAAATGGATACATTTTTAATTTATCAGTCTTGTATTCATAAGATTTGGATTAATCCATTTAACTACTTATCACCCCCACTATAATTAGTAGTTTGCATATTTACATTCTTATTCATTTAAAATTATATATATATATATATATATATATATATATATATATATATTCTCATTATATAATATCATTAAAACTGAATTCAATCGATATGGTGGCGAATTTCATCAATTCTTCAAAAAAAAATTCTGGAATTGGGGGACTTGGAAGTTTTCACCGATATAAGGCGTCAGCACAAATATAAACAGTCTCTAAAAATGCGATGCAAGTAAAAAATAAAAATATCAAAGAACGCATAAATTTGTCTGAATAAGTATAATTTTGCATAAAGTTTGCAAAGCTAAAAGAAACGTTAATGCAAAATAAACTATAACGTTCCAAAACAGGTTCTAAAATACTTGTCAACCATTTAGCTAACTTATATTAAGAGGACCCTATCATAGATAATATGCGGCTCAAAACCACTCCACATTTATGGGTCTTAGGCAAAGCATACGAAGAGGGTCGAATACAACCGGTTGGTCGAATTAAATTAAAAATGAAAGTGGGTCGTTTTTGTAACTTGGTCTCGATAGAGATAGTAGAATCATAAGTATCTACCGAACCTAGTTTAACAAATTTAGAGGTGCCCCCAGGATAGTCATAATTTTATTGACATAATCCTGGTGATCCATTATGACAACGCCAGAGCCTTTATCGGGGTTTGTGAGAACTAAAGAGTTATTAAGGGGAAGTCCATTGATTGCACGATAATGTTCACTTCGCCATGTTGCTTCACAAAACGAAATAGGCGTGCCCGCATACGAATGTGCGGCATCATTTAGTTTCGTCTTAATATCATTGACCATAGAGTCGGAATCAGGAGAAAGTATTTCTAATTGAGCAAAATAGACTTCCAATTCAGCATATGTCTCCTCACGCTTTGAGCATATGGGAAGAATGCAGAAGTCCAAGTCACGCGGAGAATATAAAGTTCAAGCGCAGACAACTGCGCGGAAGAGAGATTTAGAGCGTTCTGGGTAACACTAGGGTTCGTCGAGCAACCATATTTTTTAAAAAATAAAATGTTGCATTTTTTTAACGATAACATAGAAAGGCTACATTCGTGAATTATTGCAACATATTAAGAAAATCTAATTTTGTCGACAAAGGAAAAGTTGCCAAATGAATCTGTCCGTATTTCATGATATTTTTTTTTTGTTTACACGTGTCTGATTACAAGAAATCTTGGACAAACATGTGAATAAAATAAATACGCATTATAAATGTTTGAAACCAAAACAACGCATTATTACAAAAGAAACATATATGTATTTTGTTGGAAATATATATTAAAATTCATTATTATTTATTATATATGAATTCATGAATTTCAATATAAATTTCAAACAAATTTATTTTCTGTTTATTTTGTAATAATCCGTTGTGTTGGCTTCAATTTGTTTTATTCAAACCCAAACAGCACCTTTAAGGAACATAAAAATCATAATATATATATATATATATATATATATATATATATATATATATATATATATATATATATATATGTGGGGGGTGGGGGTGAGTTCGTTTTCTATTTAAATTTAATGAAAGCCATTATCTCAATAAAATATATCATCCGCGTGCATTTTTAAAAATATTTTCAGGAGTGTGACACGGTAATGACAACACAACAATATTCTGTAGAATATGAATATAGGAATTGTGTTATTATTTTTTGCTTATTTTAGCCACAGAATCGTGAGGCCGGGTACAGCAAGTTATAAATATTGGTAAGAAAATTTTGTTATTAAAATCGCACAGAAGGATATGAAAACATAGATGAAATTTGTTTACTGACTACAATGTCCTAGAATATTTTATATCACTTAATTAAATTGTGATATTGAACACTTTAGATGTGTTAAATATATATATATATATATATATATATATATATATATATATATATATATATATATGTTCATATAAAAAAGGCATGAATATGGTGGGGGAGTAAAAAAGCGAAAAATAAACGAAGTAAAAATTACTTAGAAACTAAATTAAGTCTTAAATGATTTTCTTTTTGCTTTTATTTATACATATATATATACAAAAATATATAATATATCTATATATAAACATATATATATACGTATATATATGCTTATATATATGTATGTATGTATGTATGTATGTATGTATGATGGTAAGATGTGCACGAATTCTTCTACAACAATAATTTCCAAATTATGAGGGTTTTGAAGCATAAAATTATGCAGTAATTTAATATATTTTATATTTTATTTTTTATATTTCAATTGTATTTGTTTTTATTTTCTTCATATTATAACCATGAGCAAGATTATTATTTTATTAAATATTATCTTTTATTTTTACCGTTTAGCACAGTCGTTTATATTATATATATATATATTGAAAATAAATTATTTTAAAATTAAAAAAAACCTTGAAGTGTCATATACTAGAATCTTTCAACCCACGATAAATGATATTGCATCCGAGAAAAGAACTTACGTTCTAAAATAGCTTGCGTCGTTCGTTTTGGGCGGACTTTGTTTATGGCGTCCATGAAACTACTGATTAAATACACTAATTTTTAATCGCCCTATAGTTTTAATCGACTTTTTATATTTTAACTTATCGCAATTAATTGTATATTTTATCTGCAACTTTTAATTCTCTCTTTCGCTTCTTCACACTTTTATTTCAATACCTGATTAGGATTTGTGGGCGAATTGAAGGTGCTCGTGACACCAGCAATTATGGAGCTTTTATTAATATTTTTTTTTAATTTTGCCACAAAAAAACATTATACGGAAAATAGATTTAAAAAAAAAAAAATCATAAAGCAAAGTGTGTCTGTTGCATTTAATAATATTAGCCTGAAGGAATAAATGATGCCTTTATATATATATATATATATATATATATATATATATATATATATATATATATATATATATATGTGTGTGTGTGTATATATATATATATATATATATATATATACATACATATATATATATATATATATATAAATGCGTGGCTGTGTGCCTATATATATGTGTGTGTGTGTTTTGTGTGTGCATGTGAGTCCGGTTATATGTATGTATATATATATATATATATATATATATATATATATTTATATATATATATATTTATATATATATATATATATATATATATATATATGTGTGTGTGTATGTGTATGTATGTGTGTGTTATACAAGTATTTTTGTACACAGATTAATTTATGTGTATGGTTATTATCATCAATATTCTTATTTTAAATATTTGCAATAAATTGTATGTAGTTACAGTTGTAGTAGTAGTAGTAGTAGAAGTAGTAGTAGTAGTAGTAGTAAACAATGGGCAATCAACAATCCCCTCACTGTCTAACAATCATGAGGTTGGTTTCACACCAATTGAGAATGCTAACGCGCTTTCTCTTCTGTTTGCCTCCTTTATTTTCCTTTGCTGAAAGAAACATCACAAGTTTATGTGAAAACGGACATTTTCTCAAGTGTATGATATCATAAAAAAGAATAGACATATTAAAAGTATGTGAAGCTGATCTCACCTCGGCCGCTCTTTAGTAAAACTGCTCTGCAAACTTTGCAACAAATGCCTTCACGAATTAGTGAATTAAAAATTATTAAAATATACACTACCACCTTAAAGTTGTAAAATTCTGTCCGAATAACTATATGGATTCATGCAAGTCTGTTCTGCAGATATCTTACCTGTAACCATTTAACCTATATACCATGGACTACACAAAGCAGGGGATAGTAAGAGAGTAGCCCTAGATATATGTAAGTATTTGACAGGTTATGGCATAATTTTTTTTTGTATCTGGAAAATCAGATCATATGGCATTACTGGACGAATAATTTAAATATCTCCTTTTATAAATAAAAGAATATAGGTTGTTCTCGATCTCTGGACATCAAAATAATATATGAAAGCGGGTGTACATCACGGATCGGTCCGTGGACTTTTATTCTTCCTAATCTTAATGAGCTCCATTATAACATTTCTCTTGGATAGGTGCATTTGCTGATGAGACAACGCTATAGAACAACCACAAAGTGAAAACAAATGAGCGCAGGCAATTGTGGAAACCGGAAAGGAAGACGTCCAGTCTGTAGGGAATTTCGACTAATATGGATGATGGCATTCAATGCTGCCAAAACTAAGCCCCTTACATTAATAATTACAAGAAACCTTCTGAACCACCAACAGCGATTGCTAATGATATGTTACCTGAAAGTACTTCCTCCGAACTCCTCGGCTTATTATTCACAGGAAACATGAGCATGAATAGACACATTTAGGGCATTGGCGAGGTTGCCCCGAGAAATGTGGGCTCTATCTTCGGGTCTAAATGTTTCCTTCGCCGGAAAAAAAGATCCTGTACGTCTCAAAGCACTAATTCGCCCATGTATAAAGCATTTCTGTTACATTTCGGCTGGTGCATATAATACCAATCTCCCCCTCTTTGAGAGGGTTCAAAACAGATTCACTGACCTAACCCGAACTGTAATCTTTGTTTCAGCCTATGTTTTGTCGAGAAAATCTTGCATGTATCTGCCTGTTTTACGAGTGTTTTCATAGTAGATGCTCCGACGAACAATACGATTTTTAGCCCCTCAAGGTAATACCCCCGACACACCGACAGGTGGCAAACCTCCATTGCTATACAGAAAAGCTTCCCGGATACCAGAAAGCTTTCTACTCTTATAGTTTCTTTCCCAGAACTGCGAATCTCCCGGGTTCCTTCTTCCCTGAGTGCACTGACATGTTCAAATACATTTATTGCAACAGCATTATACCACAAATAAGAGTCATATAATTCCAAGTGACATTGTCCTTGTCTAGGGTGGTAATTCAATTTAAAAACATCAGTATGTTTATTATTACTTTATTACTGTCTATTGTCGATTTAAGTGAATGCTAATCCGTTAAAACTTGGAAAAATACGATATCCTTTGTTCATTAATGGTAGAAATTATTTCGATCTTTAGTGCAAGTAATAATCGCAGCGCAAAAGAAAAAAAGAAACAACAAATGTCCAGTTTTTATAAACATCTTTATTTTGCTATAAACATTGTTTCTATTATTATTTGCTATTATTAAAATGTGTTATTATATTCATTATTATTATCTATATATCTATAAAAACAGAGATGTGTGTGCCACAGACGATTCTGATTGGTTAATCCAATAATCACATCTCCTAAAAAACTATGGTTCCTACGCTCTTACCTTTACCACAAAATATTATCGCTTTATTTATTGTCGATCTTGGAAGGGCTTAATTTTTTCATAACTTGTTATTTACAAATTAAAAAAATACGAAACTTACACAATCTAACAATCCAACCTACGACATCACGGCCGCCATTCTGGTGCTAGCCGCAGACACGTACACACAACACGAAAACAATGTTTTGAAAATCTAGCAAAAATTAATTTTCCTGAAATTTTTCAATATTTAAAAATAAATTATGCCGGCTGATAAAATTTTAAAACTTTTTTTTTAAAGCTAGAAAGATAAAATTTAAAAATACTTATTTTTTTTTATAAAACGCGCGTTCACTCGTGGTCTTTTCATTTCAGGTTTGTATTACTGTACACATAGATTCGAAAAAGTTGTCAAAAAACAAATATATAACAAATAAATGTTATTAAAGGTAAGATAAGTTACTTTTCTACCAAACTGGATATATTTTTCGTGTTTTTATTCAATGTAACATATTTATTCAGCTCGAAAAACGGGATTGTATTACTGTACACATAGATTCGAAAAAGTTGATAAGATACGAAACAATATGCATAATATAAACACATCACGAAAACACGCGCACACACGCGCACACTCTCACGTCCACTACCGTCCTTGGTTACGTCACGTTGTTATGGCAACACGATAAACACATTGTAAATTTGATTTACTTTATTTCTCCGCAAATATTACGCAAATATAAATCATATATAATATAGGTATGAATATAATTACATGTAATAGTTAAATAAAGACGATCATCGTATAAGAGAACCGAAAAAAAAACTAATAAGGAATTATTTAAAAACGATAAAAAATATGCACATTAGCTAGATCTTTTGTAGATGAATGCAATTCCACGACTCATAAAAACAAAGTTGTATTTTCTTTTTAAATAAATAGAAAAAAGGGGTGTTGATAAGACTATCAATACACACAAACAATATAGATTTATTTTTTGGTAAAGTTCCCCCGATTTTCCTTTCACTTCAGTAAATAATGGTATTTTGTTATATATATGGCGTCCTTATATATATATGATGTTTATGTTTATATATATATATATATATATATATATATATATATAAGTGATAGTGTCTGTGTGTGTCTGTGCGTCTGTGTACATTTCCCTACACTAAAACTCTGTCAATTTTAAGCCTACAGATTCGAAATTTGATATACAGGGTACTGAGATTTGGGAAAATCGATGTGATAGGGTTTCGACAGAAATTTGGCGATTAAGTGGTCAATATTCAACAATTTGACCTTTGAGAACGCTACCAAACTCCTCCTACAATTTAGGGTCTAAACACGTGATATTATATATATATATATATATATATATATATATATATATATATATATATATATATATATATATATATATATATAGATTCCTTGGACATGGATCTAACTTATTAACTTTACTTGATCCCTAAACAATAAATGTTAAGAGGTAATAATAGGGGTCAGAGTTTAAAAAAATTGACCTTTTTTTTTTCCTCAGCATACCCTTCAAATCACCTGGGCAACGCCGGGAATCGATTGCTAGTGTTTCTATAAACATATGCTTTCGTTATTATTATTTATTATTTTGCAATAAACATATTTTATTTTGCTATTATTATTTTTTGCGATTATTAGTAGTTATTATTCTGCTAGGCCCATCTTTTATTTTACTTGTATTATTTGCTATAATTATTATTTATTATTCTGCTATAAACAACTTATATTGTTCTATTATTATTTGTATTATTATTATTATTATTATCATTATTATTATTATTATTATTATTGTAGTCTTATTATTATTGTTATTATTTTTATTATTATGATCATTATTATTATTTCTATAATCAAAAGTGCAGAACTGTTTGTGATTTAATAATGAAATAGTAAATATAAAACAACAATATCGTTTTCATGATTAAAGAAATCTTCGTTACCTATAAAGTATATATATATATATATATATATATATATATATATATATAATACCAAAACATGACATGAGTATTATGTAGATTCAATTTGCGAAAACATATTCCATGTAGAGACACCAAAAAAAAACCTCTGCTCATGATTCTGTATTGTATATAAAAGCTTTTTTCACTTTTAGATTACAACTTAATCTTGTGTTTATTTTAACTTATATAAAAAATACTTACTTACGAATGTAATTTACAAAGTGTCAAGCATACTTGAACTTCAAATTATTAAAGATTAGATGAAAACTTCAGTACAATTGTTCAAATATTTTTATGTAAGTAGAATTTAAATGTGAGTTTAATCGGAACAGCGACACCATCAAATATTTAACAAGAAAAGAGTCAAATCAACAATATATAATGAATGTAAATCATTATACTGAATGTTTGATATATAGTATATAATATTGTCATATATGTATATATATATATATATATATATATATATACATATGCATGCATGTATGCATGCATGTGTGTGTGTGCGTCTGTGTGTGTGTGCGTGTGTGTGTGTAGAGTGCCGGCAAAAAAGACAGTCCGCACTTGTAATTTTCTCAACAACTGTAAATTTAAGCTAAATTTAATGGAACTGTTAAAACAGCCTACAGCTCATTGGAGTCGCCTATTATTCCACTAAAATTTTTCCAGTTCATATTCGACTTTTTAATTTAAATATTCTAGTGTTCAGGTTAATTTAAAAAATAACTGCAAAACACGAGGCAAAAAAGGAAGTCCGCAGCAACGAATTCGCTTAAAACCAGCTGAAAGTATCGCCTCTAGATAAGTTTAAAACATCCAACAGGCAATAAAAAATGTCTAATCGTAATTTTTGTTGTTCCAGATTATACAGCGTAACATTTAGTTCATATGCAACGACTTTCTCTTTAATCTAAAAATTTCCGGTTTATCCAATCGAGAAATCAGCCGCAGATTCAAATGAGATGAAAAAACGATAGGAAAGACTGTGCAAAATATGCTCGTACTAGATTTACTTTTAACAGGGATGAAAATGCTATCAACATCCGCAGCCAAAGAAACAGATATAAAACGGCTCCCCAAATCCAACAACAGTGAAATCTTGGTAAAAAGTGCTCTCTTTCTATTGTTGAGAACAGATTAAAGGAATTTGATTTGCGAGATATGTTGCAAAACGAAGCCAATGATTTCTGTAAAGAACAGAAAGCACCGTCTGAACTTCGTCAGATGCTATGAAGATCATGGCTCTTCATATTAGTAAAAATTACATTTTAGCGACGAAAGCAAGTCCAATAGGCTAGCCAGTGATGATAGGCGGTGGAAAGCCAATGAATTGAATCCTAGATGTTCATTTTCAACGATGCAAGGTGGTGGAGGTTCAGATTTGGTGAGGGTACTATTAGTACAAATATTCCAAGCCTTGCAATCGAATTAATTCGACCAATCCGCTTACCATGACGGATTAATTCAACCAAATACATTGCTCAGAATTAATAATCCCATCTTAATGCACGATAATTGTCCCATTTACACAGCTGGCTATGTTAAGAGCCCCCTGGAAGAGCATGATATTCCATGTTTGGATTGGCCTACACAATCTGCAGTTTTTGAAAAAATTACAAGTGTGAACATTATAAATGTGTGTATATATATATATATATATATATATATATATATATATATATATATATATATATATATATTTCATAAACGCTCGCAAAACTGTATCATGTTTACTGGCAAGTTCATTTGTGTATTTAATCGATTTCGTGGTTCTTGAACTAAGATTTACCTCTAAGTTTTAATGCTGACTTGGTCTTACTTCGGACTTATTCAGTTTTATCGATTCATTAGATTACTGCTCAAGCGTATGCTCACTGACGTAGTAAGAACTTATAATTTATTCATAATGTAGAAGAACATTTCTATATACATCATTTAACATTGATATTAAAAGCAAAGAAAATGTTTTACAATGCCATATATACAATCTTATCGTTTACTCGTGTTCTTTATACATATATTTATCGCCATATCATCTTCAACGACTATGCAATTAAGCATAATTTTACGTATAACACTCCGAGTAATACTATTTCGAAGATATAAGTATATAGCATATATTATATAAGAATTAGAATGAAATAGGATAATTTTTCGCAAATAAAAAATGCGACATTTTACTTTGTATATTTTTAAAAATTGAAGTCATAAACGTTAGGTTACTGAAGGAATAAATCTAAAAATATAATGCCTAATGTTAAAAGGAAGATTATGCAATGTTTAATTGATTTCATGGCAGCGAACATGTCTCCCTTTACCTATACATACTTAATATAATCGAAATATATTGCTATTAATTAACAGCAGAATTTCTGTAGGTTTTACTTGTATGCAAATAATCTGACTATATTTCATTATGTTTATTTCTGTTTCGTTTATTTTGCATTCACCGTGGAATTCTTGTTGAACCCTGCTAATTATAATCACTTTAGACGGGGAAACTAGAAAATGAGTTAATTTGATTGTGTTTCGTGCGTAAGTTTTAGCAAATTCATTTTTTTTTTTAGAAAACCATAATGACGTTTCCGTCTGAGAAAGTAATCAATCTTTTTTCATTCAGTCAATTACCTCAACTCTCATTCGCTGACAAATGTTTGTATTTGTTTGCTACCGCCAATCTATTTAATTCCAATTCAACGTTAAACGCCGACTAACGAAAACAAATAAAGTGTAATCTAATCAGTTTCTTCTTTTCTTTCGAGTTATTTCGGTGTTCGCTTTCGTTGTTTTCAGTGAATTACTTTTTGCCTACATTCTCCGTATGACCAGCCATTTTTCAGTGTCAAACTGACAGGAGCATTCCTTTAGAGGGTTAATCGGTGAAGCATTTTACATAAACAGGAAGGTATGTGAAAATATTCTTTCAGATACACAGATATATATATATATATATATATATATATATATATATATATATATATATATATATATATATATATATATAACTGGTTTTTTAAACCATTAATAGTAGTAAAAGTTATAATATTATTTGTGTTTGATTGGAATTCTATATGTTCTCTTTAGTCTGGGCGAAAAAAGTCTCCTTAGATTTTGAATTCTCTCCGCATATTTAGTCATGTGCAAGCGACTCTATGAGTCCCTTCGTCGGCCCGGCGGTCGGTCGGTCGGTGTGTCGGTCCGTCCGTAACTATTTGTGCTTATCCGTTTTGGTTAAAATCTATGGTCTGTTGTTAATAGATGTTGTTCGTAATTTTTTAAGACTTTCTTGGCCTTTTGGCGACGATTAAAATGTAGTTTCTTTTCCGGCAGATACAGCAAGCAAACACCATATGTCGGGGCGACCCCAGATATAAGACGTTGGTCAATGTAGGGGCAACACTTCATACCAATTGTCACTATCCAGCTCCCCTACTCCCCCGGGGAGTTGGCCCCCATTGCCCTTTCACTCCTCACATTAAAAATCGGCCTTGTGCATAATTTGCTTCGTTAGGGAGCAAATTAATACAGCTTTCCTAGGCCTTTTGGCCAAGATAAAAGTGTAGTATATGTTCTTACTACATGTTGTACTTATGTTTGAAACTTTGTGATGTGAAGTGGGGGGTAACTTTCCTGTATTGATTTAAGGTAAAATTTACAAGCAGTCAGTCGCAAAGCCATTCAAGTCATTCTCCAGCTCATTAAAACAATTTTTGAAGGAGTCCAGTTATTTTTAAGCATTTAAGTCATACTTAACATCATTCAATTCATCTTTAAGTTCATTAAAGTCATTCTAAGCCATGCACTTTTTATTTATTTAAGTCATTTCAGCCCATTTTTGTGTAATTTTAGTTCATGTTAAAGAATTTCACGTCAATTCTACATTCACGCATTCATTCATTACACGCGAGCACGCAACTAATGGCTATCGGCCTTATTCAATAACTTTGATTAACTTCTGTCCGACCAATAATATGGATTTAGGCAATACTGTCATATTGCAGATATCTATCTGACGAATATGCCATGCACTGTATAAATCATGGGAGAAGTACGGCACTAGCCCGAGATATTTCTAAGGCTTTTTACGGGGTTTAGTACGATGGTCTTTTCAGGATAATAAGATCATATATTGTTACCCGACGAATACTAAACATAATTACATCCTTTTTTTTAATCAAAGAAGAATTCCGGTGGTTCTTGATGGACGTATATCAAGCAATATGATTAAATGCGGAAAAAAAACCTAAGGCTTCGGTCATTGGTTCTTTTTATTCTTGATATCCAAAACCGACCTCTCTGATCTTTGGGGGTTATTATATATTTACTTATGAAACCACTCCCTATAACAGGCACGTGGGGCAATGAATGAGTACATATATAAAGCAATGCAGCAAACCGTAGCGGAAGACCTCTAATTTTTAGTTAAATGTGGACAAAATGGATGGTGACATTTAATGCTGCTAATACTAAGCTTGTTTCCTTTTAATACTTACAATAAACCTTCTTAGCAATTAATAGCTATGCCGGATGATACATTGCCTAAACGTAATTCGTTCAAGCTTCTCAGTTAAACGTTCACTTGAACATGATTGGAACAGATATATCAAGAGATTTGCCGCTGCTGCTGCAAAGATGTTAGGCTCTCTTTACCATGTAAGAAAGTTACTAATGCCTGAATGTATCATGTACCTTTACAAAGACCCAACAGTGTTCAAACAATCAGTTTGTTTACAGACACATTAATAGTGGGCTTGGCTTAAAGGGGAAATATATTTACTAAGTGCTCAACCGAAAGAGAGGGTTTTAATTGTCATCCACATACAGTACTTTTATGGTGTATCACAACTCATCAGTGCGGCAAGACAAACACTATTTCCACAGCAATGGACTGAACGTACAAACGTCGCATTTACCATTGGTAGCTCCAACAATCGGACCGCGAAGCAGTGCCGTAGATCGAACCTACAATCGTCGCATTTACAGTTGACAAGTCTCTTTCTCTATGTCTCCCTCTCTCTCTCTATCGCTCTATCTTTCTCTCTCTCCCACTCTCTATCTCTCTCTCTCTCTCTATATATATATATATATATATGTATATATATATATGTGTGTGTGTGTGTGTGTATACTCATTTACATAAAACGTACTCGGTTTGTATGTACAGATTGCTCATACTGACGTTTTCATAATAAAAAAAAATATTTTAATATAAATTTTGTTACATTTTTAAAAAAGTTTACGCTCAAAGAATACCTTTTCATTGTGCTATAATAAGTTCAAATAAAGTAAAAACTAAGAAATATAACAATAAGTGTACAAAAATAATTAATGCAAGTGAAAATATATTACACATGACAATAATTTCATAAATAAGAAGAGACAGTAGAGTGTGCCGTTTACATGAACAATAAATGTTGTCAAAAATGTTTTTATAAATTTTTAAAGTTGACAACTGAAGATTACGTGACGAAATATGCAACAATAACGTAATTTCACTGACTTGCTAGTCGCAATTGGAAACAGAATTTTAATGGATACCTTTTGAAAAGTAATAAATAACCAACGTAGAAAACTTGATGTTGGACTTGGGGAATTATTATATTACATTATATATATATATATATATATATATATATATATATATATATATATATATATATATATATATATACATACATACATACATACATATATATATATATAGTAGCCGTAGTGTTTTTATAGTAATAATTATGTTACCCCCTTTTAAAGATTGATTTTATTGTTGAACAGTTAACAGTTGAAATGAAAGTCGACCACTTAAGTTCGCATTTTTAGATCTTAATGTAATAATCATTAGTTAATTCTGGTCGGGCGTCTCGATATTTAAGAATAAATGTTAAAAATCAAACAATATTTCTCGGGGTTTCAGTTTGTAATGATGATGTGTGCCTTGCTAATGGAGCTATATAAAACTGCTATTTGCTATAGCTGATATAAAACTTCATCAGTAATATTAGTTTCAGCAAGAAATTCGATTTCCCAAGTATTTTTATTATGTTGATAGGTTAAAGTACACAATCGTTTACAAAGAACTACCTTCATCGGGTTCTGCGGGTTATTTATCACGTTATTATAACATGTTTGTTTAGTGAATTGCTATTATTTATTTGTTTTATTTTTATTTATAAGTCATTATCGATAATCCAAAGAAACAACCCTATGGTGTCGGAAATGTTTTTCTTGTTCTCAGGAAATGCTTTATACTTGGGGTCGTTTTATTGATAAATTTCGCTTCATACAAAAACAAAAATTAAACATGAAAGAATTGCGTTTAGTATCGAAAAATAATCACAATTTTACCAGTTACGATACCTACAAAATTTACGGTTTTTTTAGATTCCTTATTGCGAGTAATCCTCTCAAAAATATTATATATATATATAAAAAAAGATATATATATATATATATATATATATATTTATATATATATATATATAAAAAAAGATATATATATATTTATATATATATATATATATATATATATATATAGAGAGAGAGAGAGAGATATACCTGTATATATATACATACATATAAAAATATACATATATATATACATATATATATATACATATATATATATATATATATATATATATATATATATATATATATATATATATTGCATTCGTACGTTCTAAGATACGACGCCCAGCAGATTACGCACAACAGTGATCTAAATGTTAATGTCCATTTGTTGGTCTGTGAGGATCAAATTTAAACGGCAATATTATAACCTGTGGTTTTATGGGGGAAAACAAGGGTTTCAATAGAGACTGCAGATTTTTATTTTCCGTGAACGTCATGCCTCATTAGCAGTAAATGGATACCCACACACATATGCACATATATATATATATATATATATATATATATATATATATATATATATATATATATATATATATCTGTGTGCGTGTGTATGTGTGTGCAATATCAATAATATATGGTTTCTAATTTCCATGTGATAGCTGTATTGAAACATATCATAACTCTTCTTGTCATATTTTCTACATTCGTTCAAGGGCCATATGCATCTTTCAGTCAGCATAATTGTACCAATAAATCAAATCCCTTCTCATAAATCATATGTTTACTTAGAATATATCATTTCAAATATCTGTACGAGTCATTCTCCATTTAAAAAATAAGTCTACCGGAAAGTCAAAAGTCATTGTGCCAGATATATTTTTACAGATATTTGCGAAATCACTCACAGGTGCTGTCTTACATCCAAGTCCCTAAGCTTTGTAAGTTGCATTTTTTCACACACACCGCGATTTTTGTATGGTATGTAATTTTTTAGTCAACGAATAATACTTTCTGTTATAAATTTATTTTATTGCAGAATATTATTCTAATATTGCTTTTAGTTGTTGTTTCACGACGTTTGGCCAACTGTTTCTCGGGCCTTCGTCAAGTGGTATTCAAGATGAAGGTCAGAGGAATAGTTCTGTCGAAACGGCGTGAAACAACTAAGCAAAAAAGATGGGAATAATATACCGCAATAATATACATTAATAATACTCTTCTCAACAAGGAATTCCAATTAAATAATATATAATTTCTTGTATGTTGATCAAGATGTATTACTGTTTTAATGTACTTACCTTATATATCGAGACAATAAAGTAGTGTATGCAATTTATCTGTTTGCACTGAAATACTAAATGTAAACATCTATCGCTATAAGGGCAGAGGAATGTGTATATCTTATATATGTTCCAAGCAATAGAACTAATTAAGTTAGTTATAAAAATAACGATCGATATATATTTGAATTGTTAATTCTAGGTTCAAAAAGATGCAATTGAAGACAGTTGCTATTTTCAAGTCGGAACAATCGAAGTATAATAAACTTGAAAACTATCTTATATGTTTTTTTTACATGGAGGTCACCATTTATCAAGGCCCTGAAGCCACTCGGGATAAGGGTTATTGTGTGTGCATTAATCAATAAGATAGTTTCATAGTAATAGTTAGTAATTGGAGATGTGAAAAAGTGTCATTACTTAAGGGGGCAGTAATCAGAAATTTGTGTGTGTTGGACTTGAGGGTATGCAAGTTGAATTTGAGAGGGAAACAGGCAGGCGGCAGAAAGTTCCACAGGCGTGCACTTCTAAGAAAGAAGCTTTGTTCATGGAATCTACGTTTTAATTTGAGCACGTATAAAGTGTGGGGAAAATTATTGATATTAGTTTCAGATAGTCGGGTGTTTTTCGTGAAAGATTGACGAGGGGGGCAGAGAATGGAGCCTAGGCGAGCCCTTTCCATGGTAATAAATATAAAACAGAGACAGGCTCGCAACGTTTCTTCTGTCGGAGAGAGGTTGTAGGGAAGAGAAAAGGGTATCCCCCACAAAGCCACGAAGTCGATTTTCTACTCTGTACAGGAAGGATAGACTGTTTTTAGCTACGCCTGCCCAGATGTGACAGCAGTACTCAATCCTTGGCTTTTATATAGATAGAAAATAGCATCAGAAGTGAGATATCTTCTGGAGCGGTAGAAGGATCCCACCATATTCCCAGCGACCTTGGCCACATACTTGATGTATGTGTTCCATTTCAGATCAGGAGTAAAGGTCAAACTCAGAAGCTTATCACAACATGGGGTCTCCCGTAGATGAGAGCGATCCATTTCAATTGATGCCGGATGGGGATCAGAGCGTTTATGATGTAATGATTGGAGCTTTGTCTTAGATGCATTAAAGGTAACCAGCTACCTCTTCCCCCACTGTACCACGCGCTAAAGATCTGAGGAGAGAGAATCAGAGAGAACTTTGTCATTTATAGCCTTTGATGTGTTGCCATAGATGGTCGTGTCATCAGCATAGATGTCAACGAATGATTTTAGTATGTGTTTTAGGAGATCATTAATGTAGATCAAGAAGAAAGTTAGCCCCAGGATGGGCACCTGAGGGACTCCAGCATTAATACTGAGGGCCTCTGATCTCTGCCCATCAACCGCTACTCTTATGAGCCTATCAGAGAGAAATGATTTAATGATTGAGAAAACATTTCCAGTTATACTGTATCTTGTGAGATAGGCCTTTATGCCATACCTTATCGAAGGCCTTAGATATGTCAAGAGCAATTGCCCTGGAAATGAAGCTTTTGTCGAGAGATTCTCTAATCCTATGAGATATAAACGTTAGCACATCTGCTGTAGATATAGCAGAATGGAAACCATAGTGCGTGTCACTAAGAAGGTTATTTCTGCTAAGGTGGTTAACTACTTCTCTATTTAATATGGATTCCAGCAACTTACTCATGACACTCAGGAGACTTATTGTTTGGTTCTGATGTTTTGTTTTTAAGCGAGCGCTCTGTGTAGAATAATGTACGAAGTAAAGCACATCTTTAGTGATTATACAGATTGAATGATATAAGTATTCCGAATAAATATTTCATAACGATATGGAATAACTTATTTTTAATGAATTTAACTGAATTTTTCCATTGTTTTATTGTGTGTATACTTTAAAAGGAATTACTAAATTATAAACCAATATATTGGGCGAACCGTGTATACAAACCTCCATTTATATACGTGCATGCTTGCGTATATGCACGTATATATGCATACATATATTTTCTGAATATATGTATATGTATATGTATATATATATATATATATATATATATATATATATATATAGAGATACATTATATGGAAACATATATATATACATATATATATATATATATATATATATATATATATATATATACATGTATATATGCGTGTGTGTGTGCCATTTTAACCTACGCCCTTGATGGAAGTTAGACTTAAACGTTCTACTGTAGTTTCAAATGATCTAAACTACTAACAAGGCGAGTCTCCATGTAAAATATTTCTCACGTGTTCTCTTTCCTCTTTTAAAATAGTCTACAATTATGAATATCTTCACTAACAAATAATCATATACACTGAAAAATTGATTTCTTGTAAAAAAAACAGTGAGATAGACTACCTGGGAAATATTTGGAATAAAGGTTCCTTTTGTTGTTGTTTTTTGCAGATAATTTGAAACCATAGCATCAAGGTTGGTCTACCCTTCATTAAGGTTAGACTTTTTAAGGAAATATCAGATAATTTGTAATTCATATTAAAAAATGTGAAAGAAAATGACTATTATTCATACATTAGTAAATGTTCAGTATCTTTCAACCTTCAAAACATTCTTTGAATGTAGTACTATTATAAGAATTTAAATAACCATTCTCTAGCTAGATTTTGGGACGGGGGTCATGCCATTTTTTTAATATTTTTGTTATATTATTTAGTAATTGTGGCCTGGAAGATCAACAAGGAATTTTCTTAAATCCCTTGTTTCCATTGGTCTTTGGTATGCTAAACGAAAATCGCATTTAAATTTTCTGCAAAAATGTATTTTTCCTGGAATTAAGCAATCCTATACTTTCTGTTAGAAGAAGGGCGCCACTTTTTTAGGTGCGAGCGTTCATATGTTTCTTTGATACCGAAAAAATGCTCATATGTGATATTCGTATTCAGCACACCCGAAATTTAATAGAAATTTATTTTTAATTAGATTTTGTTTTGATCTACCCGGCCACAATAAACATCACATGTAAAAATATGAGGGACTCCCCCCCCCAAAAAAAACAGACCTTCACATAGTAAAATTAATAAAGAAAAGTTATATCTCTCTTTTGAAACAATACTATGTTCATATCTTGGAAACTACTCGTTTTCTTTAAATTTTAACGCTGTTTTTTTTTATTTATTTTCAGCACCATCAAAAAACTTAAACAGTAGTGATTTTAAAGGATTATTTTAGGGTTGAGAGTTAACATACATTTAATGAAAAAAATTATTGCAATGAAAAAGGGGCAAAAGTAAACTCTGGATGATAGTTGATCCCCATAAGATGCGACCTCAATGGCAAATGTCAAATAGTTTACTGCAGGATTCAGGTCAAAACCTTTCCAACGACAAGGCATTTGTTTAATACGGCTTATGCTTTGCTGAGCTCTAGGGCTTATAAAATTGTCACAAAAAGTTGGTATATATATATATATATATATATATATATATATATATATATATATATATATATATATATATATATATATATATACGCAGTTCCGCCTGGCTTTGCTCGGGCCCTGTGTACTGTTCATAAAATGATGTGCATATGTATATATTAAAAAGTGTGAATATGTAAAGTAATGACTTTATGTATAATAGTCTTGGTGAACTACTATAGAGAAAAGACAGGCATACATTTTCAATTTTATAGATATATAGATAGATGGATAGATTGGATGCAATATATAGTAATGATTTAAAAAGTATGAAACAATACTCATGCGACACCACTGAGAATCGAAACAAAAACGTTCAGCTCTGACGTCAATGACTGGGCTATGAAAATATGTTTACTACCAGGCTAAAAATTAAAACATGAACCAGTAGCCACTACGTTATGCATTCTTAATGCTCGTGTTCGACCTTCACCTGACGAATTTCATTTTTTTTTTACTATCACACTTTTCACCGACTTTTTCGTGTTAAACACCAAGGATAAAGTTTTACATGGATTATTATACCTTATATATGAAGTTTCATGTTTGTAGACTAAAAACTCTAGAAGGAGTTTGTTAGGCAAAATTAGTTAAACAAAATACATACGCATACATAAATATATATGGAAGCAATGTTGTGTTTACTATAAACAACGCAAATATTATGCAAATAAAAACCATGTAGAATGTCTGCATGAATATAATTACACGTACAATTTACTAAAGATGATTATCCCATTAGAAAACCGAAGCAACTAACAGGGAATTAATTAAAATGAATGTTTAAAAGCATATGCAAATTAGCTAGATCATTTGCTTGTGAATGCAATTCCACAACCCATAGATAAGAAACTTGTATTTTCTTTTTAAATAAATATATAAGAGGAGTGTCTTTTTTTCTGTTGTTCTCAAGCAGATACTGCAAGCAAAGACCATATGTGGGGGCGATCTCCCATATAAGACCTTGGTCAATGTAGGGGCAACCCTTTATACCAATTGTCACTATCCAGCTCCCCTACTCCCTCGAGAGTTGGTCACCATTTCCCTTCACTCCTAACATTAAAAATCAACCTTGTGCCTAATTTGCTCTGTGAGAGAGCAACTAAATATATTGCCTTTTTTCTGTGGTTCTTGTATCTTCGGGCCGTGATAAAAGTGTAGTATCTGTTCCGGAAGATACTGCAAACAAAAACCATATCTGGGGGCAACCCCACATATCAGCTCCCATTTCCCACCTATCGGGAGCTTGCCCCCTTTTCCCACCCCCTCCCTTACTCTCCACATCAAAAACCGGCCTTGTGCCAAAATTGCTCAGAGGGGAAGCAAACAAATACATCTGTTCCGGCAGATGCTGCAAGCAAAGGCCATATGTGGGGGCGATCCCCCATATAAGACCTTGGTCAATGTAGGGGCAACCCTTCATACTAGTTGTCACTATCCAGCTGTTCCCATTTCCCCTTTACTCCTCACATTAAAAATCGGCCTTGTGCCTAATTTGCTCGGTGGGGGAGCAAATAAACACCTTGCCTTTTTTTCTGTTGTTCTTGGCCTTCGGGCCGGGATCAAAGTGTAGTATCTGTTCCGGAAGATACTGCAGGCTATGACTAGCTATGACTAGCAAAGACCAGATGTGGGGGCAACCCCACATGCCTGACCTTTAACCAGCTCCCATTTCCCACCTCTCGGGAGCTGGTCCCCTTTTTCCCTTCCCCCTCCCTTCACTCCTCACATTAAAAATTGGCCTTGTGCCTAATTTGCTCGGTGGGGGAGCAAATTAATACCATCTGTTCTGCGATGCTGCACTTAAGATAATGTGTGCCAGTCAAAGGAGGGGAACCCTCTATACTGGGATAATTATTATTTTTGGTAACCAGAGTGCCCCCTGTTTGCCTACTTTTAGGGGAGCTGGATTTTACCCCACATTAAAAACGGGATTGTGCCTAATTTGCTTTGACGGGGAAACAAATAAATACAATAGGCCGTCGGACCAGGATCAAAGTGTAGTATCTGTTCCGGCAGAACCTGCAAGCAAAGACCATATGTGGGGACAACTCCCTATATAAGACCTTGGTCAATGTAGGGAAAACCCTTTATACCAATTGTCACTATCCAGCTCCCTTTTGTTCTCTAAAAAAAACTACATGCACATTTGCAGAGTTAATAACTATCATAATAATTTGATATGGTTTAAATTTTATGACCATTGATCAAAAATAACATATTTTCTAATGAAACAAATTTTCTCACATTTGAATATATAACATCCTGGCAGGCTAGCTTCATAAAGCCTGTGTTACATTCTACTGGGGGGTATTCAAAATAATAGATGTTATTGGTTCCATCTAACGGTTGGATGGTGGGAAGTATTGTTTATTACTCCTAGCGGTTGTGTATTGAATTCTTATAGTAGATATAAAACTAATTTTAGTGTTGTTGGTGGTTGGCGATATGTATCTTTGTATGCTATTCCTTATAGCTTTTTATAGTCACATTTGGGCTGCATTAGATTGCCGTAAAACATGTTAATGAAGTTGCGATGTCACCACGTGTGCTATTACTCTAATTGTCTCTGTTTTTAGTCGCGTGACAAGCGACTCTAAAAGTAATTCTGTCGGTCCGTCGGACAGTCTGTCCGTAACACTTTTGTGGTTGGCCTTTTTGGTTAAGATCAAAGGGCTGTTATTCATAGGTGCTTTTCTTAGCTTTTCAATGTTTTCTTGGCCTTTTAGCAAAGATAAGATGTACTGTCTGGTCCGGCAGATACTGCAAGCAAAGACCATATGTGGTGGCAACCTCACATATAAGACCTTGGTTAATGTAGTGACAAACCTTCATACCAATTGTCACTATCCAGCTCCCCTACTCATGCGGGTGTTGGCTCCCATTTCCCCTAAACTCCTCACATAATAAAAAAATCCGCCGTGTGCCTTATGTGCTCGGTGGGGGTGCCAATGACTATCCTTTTTTGGCCTTGCAAGCAAAGACCATATATGGGTGCAATGACACATATAAGACCTTGGTCAATGTAGGGGGAAACCTTTCTTGTCAATTGTCACTATCCAGCTCCCCTACTCACCGGGAAGTTGCTCCCCATTCCCTTTCACTCCTCACATAAAAATCGGCTTTGTGCCTCAGTTACACGGTGGGGAAGCAAATAAATACCAATCCCCTGGTCGATTTAGGGGAAACCCTTCATACACATTGTCTAAATCCAACTCTCCTACCCCCCGGGTAATTGGTTCCCATTTCCCCTTCACACCTCACATTTAACATCGGCTTGGTGCCTAATGTGCTCGGTGGGGGAGCAAACAAAAACCAATTTCTTGGTCTTTTTGCGAAAATCAAAGTGTAGTATCTTTCCAGCAGATGCTGCGACAAAGACCATATATGGTGGTAACCTCACATATAATACCCTGGTCAATGTAGGAGTAACCCTACATACCAATTTTTACTGTCCAGCTCCCCTACTCCCCGGGGAGTTGGTCCCATTTTCCCTTACCTCATCACATAAAAAATCGCCCTTGTGCCTAATTTGCTCTGTGAGGGAGCAAAAAACCCCCAATTTTCTGGCCTTTTGGCCAAGATAAAAGTGTAGTATCTGTCTGGCAGATACTGCAAGCTAAGACTATATGCGGGGGCAACACCACATACAAGACCTTGATCAATATAGGGGGCAACCTTTCATACCAATTGTCACTATCCAGCTATCCTACTCCCCGGGGAGTTGGTCCCATTTTCCCTTCACTCCTCGTATTAAAAATCGGCCTTGTACCTGATTTGATCGGTGGTGGAGCAAATAAATACCAACCACATATATAAGACCGTGTTAAATGTAGGGGCAACCCGTCAAACCCATTGTCAAAATACAGCTCCCCTATTCCCGGGGGAGTTGGTCCCCATTTTCCCTTCTCTCCTCACAATAAAAAAATCGGCCTTGTGCCTCATTTGCTCTGTGAGAGCGCAAATTAATCCCCTGCTGTGAGCCTTTGGCCAAGATCAAATTGTAGTATCTGTTCCGGCAGCAAAGCAAAAGATCATATGTGGGTGCAATACCACATATAAGACCTTGGTCAATGTAGGGGCAACGCTCCATAGCAATCGTCACTATCCAGCTCCCCTACTCCCCGGGGAGTTGGCCCCCATTTCCCCTTCACTCATCACATTAAAATCGGCCTTGTGCCTAATTTGCTCGGTGGGGGAGCAAATAAATACATCTTTTCTTGGACTTTTGGCCAAGATCAAAGTGTAGTATATCTTCCGGCAGATATGCAAGCAAGACTCTATGTGGGGGCAACACCACATATAAGACCGTGATCAATGTAGGGGCAACCTTTCATACAATTGTCACTAGCCAGCTCCCCTACTCCCCGGGGAGTTAGTCCCCATTTCCCCTTCACTCCTCACATTAAACATCGGTTTTGTGGCTTATTTGCTCTGTGGGGGAGCAAATAAATACCAACCCAATATATAAGACCTTGGTCAATGTAGGGGCAACACTTCATACCTATTGTCACTATACAGCTCTCCTGCACCCCGGCTAATTGGTCCCTATTTTCCCTTCACTCCTCACATTTAAACTCGGCCTAGTGCCTTATTTGTTCGGTAGGGGAGCAATAAATATCATTTTCGTTGTCTTTTTGCCAAGATGTCCGGCTGATACTGCAGGCAAAGACCATATATGGGGGATCCTCACATATAAGACCTTGGTCATAGCAATTGTTAATATCCAGCTCCCTTACTCCCCGGGGAGGTGGTCCCCATTTCCCTTCACTCCTCACATTAAAATGCGGCTTTGTGCCCAATTTGCTCGGTGGAGGAGCAAATAAATCCCCTTTTCTTGGCGTTTTGGCCAAGATTAAAGTCTAGTATATGTTCTTTCTACATGATATATATATATATTTTTTTACATTTTCACCCCAAACGAGGCGCCTTTCCATTGTGATGCAGGGGGCTAGTATTAGGCTTACAGGCTACATGGGTCTAGGTGAGGGGCAGCAAAATACTAGTTCACGTTACACTTGAACTTCTGCATAACAGTGCAGTTGGGGAAGCAGGAACCTGGCAGGGAGTTCCAAAGTCAAGCGGTTCTGGAGAAGAATCTACTGGAATAGAAGACTTTCTTACATCTAGGCATCTCTACTATGAAGGGGGGATTGTACTGCTTGTCGTGTTTGTATTTGGGGGTATTTACGTAGAGGGGGGTACAATTGCTTGCAGCTAGTCCGAACATACAACGTTAAAGTACTTGTAGAACAGGCAGGGGGATGTTACATTGCATCGAGGCTGAAGCTTGGATGATAGTTCAGGACCTATTAGGTTGGCGACTCGCTTTTGAACATTGTCTAGGAATGAGAGACTAGTAGAAGATGCGACCCAAATATGACAACAATACTCTATAAATGGGCGAAAGGTGGCCTTATAAAGGTACAGGATACTCTCAGGGTCAGTAGCTTTCTAGCACGATAGAGAGAACCTACTTTTTTGGAGCAGTCTTCGCAATGCTCTCAATGTAATTGTTTCAACTCATATTTCCTGTGAACGTTAGATCAAGGAGTTTAAAAGATGTGCTTTCAGATAATGTCTTTTGCCATTGCTATTGGTGGTAGAGAAGGTTTCTTGTAATTATTGATGGAAACATGGTTTGTCTTGGCAGCACTGAATGTGACCATCCATTTTTGCCCCCATTCCACTACAGATTGGAGGTCATCCTTTAGTGTTTCTGCCATTTCTTTAGATATGTATTCATGTGTTTTCCTGTTGTGTCTGTATGAAGTGTGGTGCCATCAGCATATATACCCACCTCGCAATTTTGTCACGTAGGTTATTTATGAATATTAGGAATAATAGAGGTCCAAGGATAGACCCCTGAGGCACTCCCTCGTTTATATCATATTTTCCCCTTATCTTAGAAGGATTTAATTTTGTTAAGTATTCTTCCAGTTATGTTTGTAACTTTTCCTTGGCCACATAGCTGAGATCAAAGTGTAGTATTTGTTCCTTATAGATGTTGTACCTACGTTTGTAACTTTTCCTTGACCACGTGACTGAAATCAAAGTGTAGTATATGTTCTTAACAGATGTTGCACTTGCATTTGTAACTTTTCCTTGGCAATCGAACGAGAAATCCGCCCATGCTAAGGAATTTTAGTCGCATGCAAGCCACTCCATGGGTCGGTCTGTAACACATCTACATTTTTTTAAGCAAGTGGTATAGAGGAATATTCTTGTCCCCGATTTATCAGAGAGGGACCTATGTTTTCGATGGGTCCGTCTGTCCATTAGTAAGGATGATTGACGGATAACCGTCGATTAGTTTTTCCTGAAATTTGGTCACAAATTATATTTTAATATATAAATGTGCATAGTGATTTTTTTTTTCTTTTCTCTTTTATTTTCGAAAAATCCTGTTTTGATCGCAGGGGCTCAAAAGGGAACAAACATGGTTAAAAATAACACTTTTGGTCCCGGAACATTTGATCCATCCATTAGATTTTTCTGAAACTTACCCAAAATTTGGAGACCATTGTTCTTAATATAAATTCAGTATAGGTGACCCTGGCAAAAGTCTGGTTTGCACACCCGAGGATTTTTTGTGCTGAAAACGCCCTTTCTTCTGGCGCGTTTCTCATATTTCTCAACGAAACTTAATATGTCTATATAGTGGTTTCCCATGTTGCTGAATGTAAATATACATGTGTTAATGTGTGGAACTTCACTGTTTGTCCATTGTCACTGGTATTCAGCATTCCAAGTTGCTCCTAAGAGGTCAAAAATTTACCAAAATTGAAAAAAATAATGAAACTTTTGTTCCCAATAAATTTTGACATTTCCATTACACTTTTTGAAACGTACAAAATGCGCAGAGTATTGTTCTTAATATAAATTCAGTATGGCGACTTTTAGTGCTAAAAATGCTCTTTTTTCATATTTCTCAATAGAAAACTTGATATTTATATCTATATAGTGCTCTCCCATGGTGCTGAATTCAAATATACCCGTGTTACGGTGTAAAACTGCATAGTTTGTACATTGACACTGGTATTCAGCATTCCAAGGGGCTCATAATAGGTAAACATATACATAAATTGCAAATAATGGCACTTTCTTCCCAATAAATTTTTACCTATCCATTAGACTTTTCTGAAACTTGTCCGAAATGTAACTTTTCCATGGCCATATAGCTAAGGTCAAAGTGTAGTATCTGTTCTTAACCGATGCTGCACTTGTTTGTAATTAATAAGTAAATGTGTTACGGACCGACCGACAGAGAATATTTTTTTAAATGCATCCCACATAATAGTTTGTGTAGTCTTGTATAAGCAACTCTATAGGTCACTTAGTCGGTCGGTTGGTCCGTAACACATGTACTTTTTATTTCTTATTATGTTTATTATACCATAATTTATTGGTTTTCGAGGTTCCTGAATATTAAAATAATGTTCAAATTCCCTACATCAAATATTGTTTGTGATATATGTGAGTAGATAAGGTTCGCGGTGTTACGAAAGTGTTTTTTTTTTACGATGGCTACATCATAACTCAATAATAGTACTTGGCCTTTTGGTCAAGATCAAAGTGTAGTATTTGATCTTCAGATGCTGCACTTCCATTTCTTGTTCTCTTTCGGTTGAGGATCAGTCCTTTACGATTGAGACATTTTTTTTATTTTCATACCTTTTCTTCACGTTAAAAAACGACCCTTGTGTCTAAAACTGTTTCGTGGGGAGGCATAGTAAATAGTACATCATAACGGTAACGTAATTTGCTATTGAAAAGTAGAAGGTAATACTTTAGATTACCGGATTTCTTGTAGCAGGATTAGCTAATTTTTGTATAGGAAGTATTAATAGAAACGTTAAAAAATGGATTTTCTTATTGACGTTTATTTCAAGACTGAATTTGAAAATCGAGTTAATTTGAAGAAGGACCTTGAGTATTTGAATGTGTTTATTGACTGAAGATTAGATGAAGATATCGCGTTCATATCTTGCGGAAATTGTGAAGCTTCTAGTGTGGTTAAATAGTTTATAAAGTCTTCCCTAAAGATTAAAGCTTGCCTGCTGTCGATTTGGGTCATCAAAATGTACTTCAGTGGTGCAAACAAATATATATGGTATACATTATCAAGTATTATGTCTATGGTTTTTACGGGTACTTAGTGAAAACGCTTTTTGTTTCAAGAGAGTCAATATTTTTGTCTTAGGTTGTGTTGATTAAAGGATGTGAAAATAAATCAGTACTTGCGAGGGGCATATTAAGTTCCTCCAAGCTTCAAGTTTTAGATTATATTAGTGTGGTAACGTGATATAGATTTTTTCGTGAGGGAAGTTACTTTTGTGTATTTTGACGTTACTATGCAGATAAATGTGTTTATATCCATCGAAAATTTGTGGATGTCCCTATTTACAGATTTTTGCAATGTTAACTGTAGTCTTAGTTGACTTAGATATTTTCTTTCTTTCTTTCCTTTTTTAAATTTTTCTTAGCTGTGTTTTAAAGTTGGTTATACAACATCCTACCAAACGTTTAGCATCTGTTCTATGTATTTCAACTGAAACATATTTTTAAGATTCTGACCGTACTGTAAGGAAAATTGTTTGAATCTTATTACACTTGGTTCTCCATGTATTTTTTTCTTTTTTAGTAGTTTACCTTATTTTTCATTGTTCGCCCGTATAATTAATAAGATTTAATTTCCTTTACTTTCAAAACGTGTATATTATTTTGGTGTTTGCTTTCTAAATCTT
>NC_136495.1:142326555-142549055 GCF_053919585.1 Euprymna scolopes | reverse complement strand
ATCAACAAATAAAAAAAGATTATATACATTTTTCGCATGGAGTAAAAAGTAATTGTACTCGGATATTTTTTACAAAGGCATAACCACTTATCAAGGTCAAGAGGGCAATCGAGGATGAGAGTTAAAAATCTAAATTATGTATGTATGGGTGTGTGCATATATATATATATATATATATATATATATATATATATATATATATATATTAAAATAAAATCGATTCGAAATCGGGAACTCACCGTAGTGACCCCTAACTCTTTATGCGCTCGCCCATCTCCAACGACTTTTTGGATATATCGCTATTTACTTATATGTGCACTTTCGTAAATAATTGAATTCATTCAAAACGTTCAGCAAATCAAAAACCAAATAATAATAATAATAATAATAATAATAATAATAATAATATATATATATATATATATACATATATATATATATATTTATATATATATATATCATAAATGTATGCGCATATCTCTTTTTAGGCATAGTTTTTTGGATAAAATATTCTATTTTTCCAGATTAAGAAACTAATACTCGATATTCACCCTGCCATTAAAAGAAAATAGTAGTCTATTAAGTTCATATAATCAATAGCGGGCTCCCCCTAGTCGGAAACAATAATATGAAATATAAGTAAAGTCTCGGCCTACGCGGAGTTTTCACTATAAATTCTGCCAAAATAGTTGCATGAAAATGAGTGATGGACGTGTGCAAGGTTTGAGATATTGTTATGTACGATAACGGCTAGACAAGTGTTCTATTTAATGTGGCTTCCGATATACATAACCTCATACACATTCGTGCATACATATATATATATATATATATGTGTGTGTGTGTGTGTGTATGCATATAAATAAAATAAAAAATATATATATATATATATATATATATATATATATATATTATATCTGGAGACGCAGTAATGCTTAATAGGCATATTTCACCTCTTAAACATATGTTTACGCCAAATGTGTAGTGACATATATATTTCAAATTGTGTTAAGTCAGGCACATGAATATCGTTAAACTTCTAAGAAACTTAACAAAGGCTAGTGAAAAATATATACATGTATATATATATATGCATATATACATATATATACATATATATATATATATATGCATATATATGTATATATGCATATATATGTATAGGATTTAGTCAAATATGTCCTTACTTTTGCCAGGAACCACCTGATGTAGTGTTATGTAATCACTGTTCATATTAGTTATATTTTATTAGTGTGAGATAGACAAAGTATTTGTAAAGAGGGAGAGGATACGTTTTAATACAGCCGGGAACATGTAATACACTTTGAGAAGGGATTTGGATATATACATAGACTGATAGACAGAGATTGATAGAGAGAGAGATAGAGGAGAGTTCTACAATATTGACACATGTATTTCTTTACCTATTTTTGAGATGAGGATATCATTATTTTTACCTAGTAAATGAACATTCCTTATTTATAATACCTGAGGTGGAGACGCACTCTTAAGATGATAGTGGCACATCCTTAGATTAGTTTATACAAAAAGTTCTTTTAATAAAGATGAGTGGAACACAATTCAAATTCACAATACCTTTGTTGTTTAATAACATACTACCAAAACAACAGTTACAAAAATATGGCGATATTCGTGTGTTCCATTTCGACCGGTCAGTTGCTTTGCATCAAGGAATTCAAAGTCTCTACATTTTTTCCTTCTTCACACCTTTGCATAAAAACGGAATACCAGCTCTGTCTGTCCGACCCGGTTCGACCTCTGACTTCTCTCTTCTCCCCTGACTGACTGACTTACTCACTGCCAAGCACTAACTATATTGAAAACTCATGACGTAATTGCATGACAAAATACGTGCATATCGGACTCGTGGCCCGACATGCCCCACGTGCCCAAACATGTATCGCTCCTCACATATTTACAATTACCGATTTCTTTGTAAACTGATTTTCCTAACCCACTTTACAAATATGTTTAACATTTTCTATTGTTCGGATCTAGACTCCTTATTTTAATTTCATTTCATTAACAGAAACAACATTGCATTGTCACAATCGTTTTTCAATAAACAGATGCCTAACTATTTTATGGGAAAGAAACAATGGTCAATTCTACATTCCATTTTCAATAACATTCGTTATTATTTATTTTAACTCATGGTCGGAATTCTCAATTCCAATCTTGGCTTCGCAGGTTCGAATCCTCGGTTATCCTATCTCATATTTACTCACTTACAAGACGAGCCGACTTGTTCTTGTAACAGTAGTTGACATATATATTAATTTTTTGTGGCGTAATTTTTTTCATATATATGGAGATTCTTCTTTCAGTGTAAGACAGTTATTTATTTGTAGACATTTTTTTATAAATAATTTTACCTCTGTGTACGGTAATATATTTATATTTAGGTGCCATCAATTTTATTTTAGCTATTAGATCATATATTTAATCCACAATATTACTATATATATATATATATATAGAGAGAGAGAGAGACAGACAGACAGACAGACAGACAGAGATAGTAAAAAAGAGTTCTTTATATGGAAGGTGCTGATAATGTTGCACTACCGATGCCGGATATTATAGGGCGCATATGCGCCCTATAATATCCGGCATCGGTAGTGGAACACACAAAATTGCACGTGGCATATCCAACGTTTTGACTCAACTACTGGGCACTATCAGCACCTCCCACATAAAGAACTCCGGAGATTTACTGAACAAAATAAAAAACATTAACGCACAAAACAAAACTATGCACAGCTTAGATATAACATCATTATATACTAATGTCACCATTAAAAAATGCTTGAATTTACTCCATAAACATTTAAAATAATTAACGTTAGCTTACTTTTTCCTCCCGACACTCTTATAAAAATCATTAGACTTATAACTAACATGACTTATTTTCACTTCAATAACAATTTCTATAAACCAAATTTTGGGCTTCCTATGGGTAACCCTCTTAGTGGAGTATTAGCTTGCCTATTCTTAGAATTCCTAGAATTTGGTCCTTTAAAATTCAAATTACCCTCAAACACAGAGTATTTAAGATACGTTGACGGCATTTTAATTTTTCTTCCTGAAAATACGCGCAGAAATATCATTAGAGGAAAATTAGACTCCGTCGCACCTTCCATAAAGTTTACCTATGAAACAGAAAACAATAACTCATTACCTTGTCTTGACATACTTATTATAAAATCCAATAATAAACTATCCTTCAACGTTCACCGCAAAACTACACACAAAAACGATTACATACATTTCTATTCAAACCATAATAATAAAATAAACACAGGGATGATAATTGGTTTCTTTTTACGCGCTTTCAGAATTTGCAGTCCTGAATATCTGGACGAAGAATTCAAATACCTCACAAACATTTTGAAAACCTTGCAATATCCGACATATTTCATATTTAATGCTGAGAGAAAATCCACACAAATATTTTTCAGAATAAATAATATTAAAAGATCATACACACCAGACCTTTCTCTCATAAACAGCCATCTTCTTTTACCTACACCCACCAATAATACAATAATCTGTAACACATTAAACTAACTAAAAATTCCTATCGTACAAACCACATCACTAACCATAAGGCATATGTTAAAACTACGAAACATCTCCATAACAAACCAGTTTCGAATGGAGGTATATACACTATCCCTTGCCCTGATTGCCATCATAAATACGTTGGTGAAACTCAGCGTAAATTGGAAAAAAGGCTCAGTGAACATAAAAGAGATATAAAAAATAGCAATTCTTTAAGTGCATTATTCTCTCATTCATTGCAACATAATCACACCTTTGATTTTAAACAAGCAAAAGTAGTTAAATTTATTTCAAATAAACCCCGCCGGAGACTTCTTGAATCTGCGCTTATCGCATTTTCAAGCACTATTAAACAACATGGAGGTTTCTATAACATAACGCCATTATGAGTAAACTTTTATTAAAAGAACATCATTTAACTGTAGACACAGGTTAACTTTCTCACACCATTCAAACACACCCTGTAATAATTAACTCAATCAATAAATTACAGAAACACACTCATTTAATTTCTGTTAGAAACCTATATTTGAATTTCATCAGATGTATCATTTTTCCTTTAAGAATATTAACTGCGTTTCATAGTGTTAAAATTAAATTAACGACTATAAGACGTCACTAAAATTTCCTTCTCTTTAACAGCGCCAGCCCTCACCCCTCCTTTTTGAATTGCCAACGTCTTTTTCCGTTTTCTCTGAAATAGAACTGCGTCACACTGTGCAGGTGAAACATTTTCAAATATTGTGTACTGGTATTTTTGTTTCTTATCTCATTCATCAAGAGGAAGTCTCGAAATAAAGACGAAACGTTGATGAACACAAACTTCGGTGTGTTCCTTTTTATTATCTCTATTTTGTCGAAATACTATTTCCATTATTTTCATCATATATATATATATATATATATATATGTATATATATATGTATATATATATATATATATATATATATATATATAGATACATATATTGTTACATGGATAGATAGATGGATAGATAGAGAGAAAACGGGATGGAACTTATTTACGAACTATTGCCAAATCACTAGCAGAAGACAATTTTTAATCTCTACGATATTTTATCTTTTAGACGTAATCCACTACACTAGTTTACTCTAATTAATTCTTCTCTCATAAAATGTATATACATGTATATATGACATCTAATTTACATAAGGAAAACACGCTGCTCTCCCCCATCATTATATATAGCCCCAATCCTCCGACTCTCTCGTCAATGACCATCCCTCTTGAAGAAGTTGAGTATCCAGGTCCTTCCACCTCCATTTTGTTTCATACATTGATATATATAAAGAGAGAGAGAGAGAGAGTGGGATAGAGAATTGAGAAGGAAGGATGAAAGAGTACGAATGCAGAAGACAAGTGATTAAAATGATCGGGTAAAAGATTCCGAATCGAAGAATTCGATGTTTGGTAAGGTTTCATTTAGTAAGGAAACGGCAGGCGTGTAACAAGAGTAAGGAGTATTCTATATTTGGATCTTGATGCGCTTTTTCTCTATCGTCTATCACTTTATATATATATATATATATATATATATATATATATATATATATGTATATATATATATATATAGATAGATAGATAGATAGATAGATAGATAGATAGATAGATAGATAGATTTATCTATATATAACTATATATTATTTAAGATATACATGCAAAATATATAATGGTATATATCTCATTTGATTTGTCTGTGCTAATATATATGTGGGTGTACATATATATTTGTATAAATATTAATAAGAAAATTATTATGAAAAATAAATAATAAATGACATTAAAATAGTTAGAAAAGTTTTGTAATCTCAACGTTTATTATGATTTGTTTAAAACACCACCCATGTAAAATGTATGCATCAATTTTTTATGCTGCCTTCGATCGATCACGTTTGTAAAATACATTGTTTCCTCACCTCCCTTGATAATATAATATAACATTTAAACTTGTCTTTAATCGACCATAAATTATAATTTATTCATTATTTTTAATAGTACTATGTTTTACGGGATTGTTCAGTGTTGGATGAGCTAGGATGTTGAAACGTCGAAGTAAAAGACAATTAAGAATATATAATGCTTTACTATTTTATATACCACAACGTCTTTCTGTTTATTTCGTGTTTATTTTTAATAATATTGAATTTTTATGTCGGGATTTATATTGTCTAGGTATTAATATTTTTGAGTGAGTAGGACTCATATTTTGCTTTTTTATGAATAATTTATAATGAAGGCTTCTATTTTATCTGGGGAGTGGCAACATATAGATTATTCATGCGAGGGTGGTTACTATGTATCTGTTAATATTTTAATAAATTATCCCTAATATCTTGTCGTTCAATAAGCAGTTTCTGAGGGTGGTACTCTTATAATTTGTATAAACAACGAACATAATATGCTTTTAGTTGCAAGTGACTCTATAAGTCACTCCGTCGGTCCGTAGGTCGATCGGTCTGTCGGTCTGTCCGTTACACTTTTGTGATTTGCTTTTTGGTTAAAATCAAAGGTATCTTGTACATAGATGCTGCTCTATTCTTTTTAAGCTTTTCTTGGCCTTTTGGCCAAGATCAAAGTGTAGTTTCTTATCCGGCAGATACTGCAAGCAAAGACCATAGGTTGGGGCAACACCACATATAAGACCTTGATCAATGTAGGGGCAACCCTTCATAACAATTGTCACTATCCAGCTTCCCCACTCCCCGGGGAGTTGGTCCCAATTTCCCCTTCAATCTTTACATTAAAAATCGGCCTTATGCATAATTTGCTCGGTGGGGGAGCAAATAACTACCAACCCCACATATAAGACCTTGGTCAATGTCGGGGCAATCCTTTATACTAATTTTCACTATTCACTCCCCTACTCCCCGGGGAGGTGGTCCCCATGCCCCCTTCGCTACTCACATTAAAAATCGGCCTTGTGCCTAATTTGCTTGGTGGGGGAGCAAATAAATACCCTTTTCTTGACCTTTTGGCCAAGATCGAAGTGTAGTATCTGTTCTTACTGCATCCTGTACTTATGTTTGTAAATTGGTAATATAAAATGGGGGATCGCTTTTCTGTAATAATTTTAATAAAAATAATCACTCACTTTACAACCAGTCACTCTCAAAGCCATTCAAATCATTCTCCAGATCATTCAAGTTATTTTTGAAGGATTCCAGTCATTTTTTGAGCATTCAATCATTCTTAAGATTATTCAATTCATCCTTAAGTTCATTAAAGTCATTCTAAGTAATTCAATTTTTATTTATTTAAGTCATTTCATTTCATTTTCGGTCATTTTAGTTTATCTTTAAGAATTCTATGTCAATCCTACATTCATGCATTCATTCATTACACAAGAGAACACGACTAAGGATCTAGGCCTTGTTTATGTGGAAAAAACAAAGAATCCCATATAATGCAATTACATTTACTTGCAGAAACAAATAAAAATTCTTATCCATAACATAAGCCGAATTGGTAATATTTCAGAAGTGTTATGCAATGTGTGTCAAATTAAAAAAAAAATAGTGTATTTTCTATTGTAGTTAGTGAGGCTTGTCTAAATCAGTCCCACACTTGTGAAGATTCTTCATTTCTTTTCATAATAACATAATATAAAATTAAACAGATTTTAGAATTTTTATTTTTGATCTGTAGATGACTTACAATTATTTTTATTTCATTTTTTAAAAGTAATGTCAGAATCTGTTTTTTGCTTCTGGAAATGTACAGATCTTTTTAGAAGTTAATAGAAACTAAATAAATGACGGACATACAGGGAGTAATTCCTAATGTGGATTCTCATGGAGAGTATAAACATAAATAACAGAAGTAAAAAAAAAAAAATTAGGGCCGTAGTATTAGTGAGATAATTGGTGTCACATTTACTCAGTGTTACTTTGTAGTTTTTAACGGAAAGAAACCTTATTTGCAATCAGCGAATCATATTTTAACGCTATCGTTAATCACCTCTCTGAATGAGTCTATTGTTCTTAGAATAATCTTGCAAAGATAATTAAAGAAATACTAAAGAAAAATACCAACAATTAAAATATGCTATACTTCGAAAACTGAAAAAAAACACACACACACACAATATGCAGAAAAATATATACACTTGAAACAATTTTAACACAAAAACATGAATAATGATGTCAGTTATTTTGATGTACCTAGGATCATACAATGAGTGATGCCTTATCACAAAGTTATTGAAATTGGGTGAAAATAATTATTGGTTTTGTATCGGTTCTATGGACATATTGTTTTATTATTCGATTGTTTAATGAACTAAATTGTTAATTATTTTATAAAGAATAATAAAAACATATATATTTTTACTCATTTTCACCACTAACAAGGCATATTGTCATTTGGGGATAAAGTGCTACTAATTGGGACCACATATAAGGTTATAAAGATAATGGTTTACGTTGCATTAAAACTTCTGCATACCAGTACAGCTTGGGAAGTAGGCAGCAGGAAGGGAATTCCAAAGTCTAGCTGTTTTAGAAAGAAGGTCTCTGTGTAGAAAACTTTCTTACATTTAGGAACCTCAACAGTAAAGGGGGTGCTTTTGTTGCTAAGCGGATTTGTCCGGGATAAGGTAAATCGTGGTGACACAAATGCAATAAGTTCATCAGAGAAAATTCCATTAAAATACTTGTAAACCAGATAGGGGATGCAACATTGTGACGATGGGACAGTCATTGGAGCCGAGTTGACAACGTGGGACCTATTAGAGTACACCCCCTTTTTTGGGTCCTGTTCAAAAGAAAGAGACTATTGGGAGATGCACCAGCCCATATGTGATAGATATACTCCATACATGGGCGAATGGTGGCTTTATAGATGTACGTAATACTCTCGGGTGTTAGCAGTTTTCTAGCATGCTAGGCGGAGCCCATTTTCCTTGCAGCAGCCTTCACAATGAACTCTGTTTTTATTCCAGTTCCTATTTTCTTTGAAAATTAAGCCGAAAAGTTTGAAGGAAGAATTCTCAGGTAGGATATTATTCGTCATATGTTTCTTGTAAATGTTAAAGTAGTGGAGCTTAGTATTACTATCATTAAATGTGCCTTCAATTTACGTCCCAATTCAACTACAGTTTGGAGGTCATTTTCTAATGGTTCAGCCATTGTATTAGATTTGTGTGCATCCGTTCATGCATGTAAAAAGCATTGCACTATCGGAAAATATACCCATATTGGACATAATATTATCGAGAAAGTCATTAATGAATAACAGAAATAATAGTGGTCCAAGAATCGACCCGCAAGTACATTAATATTATGATGCTTGGATGAACGTCAATTAATAACAAGCTCGATGGTTTTGTTGCCTTAGGAGAATCTAATTATAGTCAGTATTCGTCCAGTTACAGCATATGATTTAATTTTCATCAGCAGCACACCGTGCCACACTTGTCAAAGGTCTTGGATTTATCGACGGCTAGAGCCCTGTCTTCACTCGCCTTATCCAATGAAGTGTACATTCGCCCAGAGATGACTTTTAAAATATCTGCAGTTGAAAAATTCCTTAATCCGTACTATTTATCAGAAAGAAGAGTAGCCTTTGTAATGTGGTGCACTATTGCTTGATTGATCATCGTGGCGAAGACTTTAGCGAAGAGAGGAACGGATTATAGGGCGATAATTGAGAGAGTCGGATCTTTTTTTTCAGAATTCTTTTTAACTGGTACTGCAGAGGCCATGTTCCAGCTATTAGGGGAGCAGGATTCAGCAATGCGTTGTTGAAAGTTTGGAAAGTACGGGGGCTAGTTCAGCTGAGCATTACTTAATTAGCATAGCAGAGATGAGATCAGCCCCACACGCCTGGGATATGTCTATTTTATTTTATGACATAGTAGACATGGGAAGTGTTTTTTTTTTCAGATATTCAAATTCCACTTCCTTCAGCATAGGGAAATTTGGGAGATAGATGTTTGTTTGCTCTAGTGTGGTATTAGAGGCGAATATCCGAACAATCAGATTTGCCTTTTCGGCTGCCGTGCATGCAACCTTCTGTTTGGGGAATAGTGGCCGAATTACTAATTGTCTTTTATTTCCCACACTATAATACATGTTCCAGAAATCGCGAGTTCCTATCTTCTACGATTCTATCCTGGTTATTTCAGCATGTCTTCTTTTGATTATAGTTATTACACTCTTATAATGATTTCTAGGATTTACAATTTTAGCTTATTTGCATTTGACTTATGATGCACGCGCCGGCGGAGTGTGTGCTATCTTTGGACAACGGCAGTTGCACAATCTATAGTGAACGATGGGGTGAGTAATGCTTGCTATAATACTTCTGTGCGGGAACATGGGCTTCAATGCCTGTTTTGCCCTATTCGCTTATCTCATTTGTACGCTGTTCAACAGGGAAGATATTGGTCCATAGATGATATCTAATAGGCTCTCTGAATCCTTCTTAGTCTTTGTAGTATTATGTCATTTTGAGCAGTAGTTCCTCGCATGTGGGTTGTGATTTTAGTGCGAGGTGGTCTGAATTTCCTAGTAAACAGTGGGCATTGGTTACACAATCCTCATTTACTGTGGTAAGGAATAATTCTAGAAGTGCAGCTTGCTATTGATCACTATCTAGAAGATCGTTTGGAAACATGACTGTTTGTGTGAGTAGAGCGTTTCGCTGCATCTTGGTACCCTGAGAAAATAAGCCAATGCATATGAAGAACATCTGTATTTTGACATTACTATTTAAGGAGTGTGTTTTGTCTATACTATCAGATACGTGGTTGCTTAGAGTGCATTCCTGAATTTAGGGAGAACGGCAGAGAAAATATAAGTAACTAAGGCAGTGATGAAGACCAAGTAAAAAACATACTGGCTTATTCGTTCAATTGAAGTAGGTGCATTCTAGTTAAGAGGAAAGTGTTTCGAATATAGAATGAAAGCCCGTGCATATAATTATCTGAGTGTTTACCGCAGAGAGGGAGGTATCCTATCATGTGACATTAATGAGAGGAGATTGTGGAAAGTGGGATTGTTTCACGTAGTGCTAAGATATCCAAAGAGTTTACTAAGAGGTAATACTCTGCATGAATTACATTATATTACATTATACATATAAATGAGATTTGGAAATGTTTAAACGTTCGAGTATAATCAAATATCTGATTTGATACTTTAAGGATGGAGTAATGTTGCTACATCTGGGAAGGAACTGCTTATCCCGCCTTGATAGAGTTAAAAATTGAGTTCGTAGCCTTGTGGGGGATGTCGTTTTCTCTTCCCTGCAATCTCTTTGTCACAGAACAGATGTTGCGAGTTTGTCTCTGCTTTATCGTTATTTTCATGGCTGAGCTCCATTCTATGGTCCCCCTCGCCCAAGTTTCACAAGAAACACCCGTCTAGCAGAAAACACTATCACTAATTTCCTCTACTCTTTGTATGTGCATAAACCTAAACGTATATTCCATGAACAAATCTTCTTTCTTAGAACTGCATATCTTCAGGTCTAACGTAAACAAGTTTTTGATGAGCCGTTCCATATAAGTTTACAAATTTACAGAATCTCCATTACTAACTGTTACTATATTGTCAAATTTCTACTGTACACTCTTTTACTTTTATCCTCGAGTGACCTCTTGGCCTTGAAAAGTGGTGATGCCTATGTAAAAATATGTGTATATTAAGGTATGTTAAAATTATGTTAAAATTTCGAAGGTCACATTAGTCTAATTTTATGAATAGATTACATTACATAAAAAGAGGGCGTTTTATTTAATAGAGGTATTAATTAATTATTTAACAAGTGATTATGATTTGAAAATAAAAACGTGGGCTTTAAGATTGTATTCTTGTATTTATTTATTGTGTAAAAAAACAAAACAAATGACAATGCCATTATTTAGAAAACCAATGATTAAATTTAGAAGGCTACTCTGGAACACCGTCTATATATTTTAGAATGATTTTTTTTTCTATTTTGTTTTAAGAAAATTCTGACAAGCGAGATTGGTTGTCTAACAAATTTCAGAACATGAGGATAAATGTCAAAACGTATGGTATCAAAGACACGCAATGAAATATGAAACGGAACAGAATTATTAAGCCTGTCGATTTAACTCACTTCAAAGGTGCCGTCCACAGAGCATCATTATAGTACTACAAATTCTCGCCGAATAAAATAAATGATTATTGATGCGAATCTGAAAAGTAGATTATCTTTTGAAGATGGCAACCAAAAAATAATAAAAAATTAAAAAGAAATGAATTAACTCCAAAAACACTACTAACAAAGTGGTTATATATATATATATATATATATATATATATATATATATATATATATATATATATATTTATATATATCTCAGACATGGAAAACAGATGCTCAGAAATTAAATCCTGCTGCACTTCCGCATTTATATTATACTGTTTCAAGCTACGTTTATCGAAGGCAACGTACATGCTAATATTAGAAAAAGGAGGGCCTAATTATATACCGTCTATTTGTCTAATTATATGGTATAATTTATTTTTCATTAGAAGTTCTTTATACCGGACTTTATACAAGTACGCAATACAAACATGATTATGATGATTGCAATGTCTTATCAGACGAGTGCCACTCCTTCAGACATTGAATCACCATGAAGTGACTTTTTCACTCCTCAGGGCAAATTCACACGCTCTGGCAGACATGACACTGAAGACGATTATTCGTATACATACATATATATAGAGAGAGATACACGCATACATGCATATATACAAATACATACACATACACGCATATACACATTCAAATATATAAACATACACATATATACATAGATACATACATACATACACAATACATAGATACATATACATACACTCATGCATACATACGCATACATAGGCATATATACAAACCTATATACAACCAGTTGGATCTTTGCTTTTCTCTGGTTTCTACGTCAATTTATTTGTAAAATAATGTGTTTAATTTGTCATCCTCATCATTATCTACAGCAGAAGTGTGAGTTTTATACACAAACTTTTTTATTAAAAAAGAAATGTCCATGCGTCTTATAGACTGATCAGTTGGAATTTTGTTTTCCTCTGATTTCTACGCCCATTTATTTGTAAAGTTGAACAAACACGTCAACGAGTGACTGTGTCTTCTACAAATTGTTTGTATTTGATTGTTTTTCTCATTTTTATTCTTGTAAATCTCATTTAATCGTGCCCATCGCCATCATCGTCGTACTACTAATATAGGCTATATGTTTTCATCTTTTATTAGGTTTTAATCATATAATTAAGTTCCCAGGCGTTTTCGTGTTCATTTTTCTTATACCTTACCAATTTACTGTTTTATCTCTTTTATCAGCTCCCAGCCCTCCTAAATATTTGAAGTTATCATGTTTGAATAGTATTCTCATCACCTCCTTATTTATATGAAATACCTTTCATATCCCCGAGATTTCCATTTCTTATAAATACCTGTGTACTCCTTTTTTATTCCAATTCTATTGTAGTAGTGTGAGTGAAGATGCTGTTTGTTTTTATTAACGCCTCTGTGTATGGGTTTCCTCAAATATTTTAAATCACGCGTGTGCATTAAGTGGCTGTTACTCATATCTGTAATAGTAAACTTGTATTCGGCTCGGCATATCCTTAATATTTTTAAGAGTAATCATGGCTATGATGGAACGTAATGATGATATGAATTATACGTATTATACTTCAATTATCAGTTAAGGTATTGGTGTTTACATTGTTAATTAGATCAGCTTGAAAATAATGTATGTATATTGTACATCCGAAAACGTTCTATGTTTTTTGCTTGAGAATTCCTTTTGGGCGTTTTCTTGTAGTTGATCCATGCGAGATCCATGTATAATTTTCTAATTTTTACATTCTTAAATATTCGCTTACCTTTTAAAGAAGTCCTTCTGTTTATCGAGAATTGGTCCCCCATTATTAAATATTGGTGGCACAATTAGCCGAAATTGTTTTACATGTGGCATAATACATGTATGAAATAAAACTTGAACAGACAATCCACATATAAATACATTAGTAAGCATTTGGATATATTATTTTTTTTTGTAAACAGAAGATGGTTTCCCACTTCGTATTAAAGAAGAATTCAACTGTCCCGGTTATCGCCAAATGTTTTCTTGTAGACATGCATATAGTGTAGTAAATAAATACATAAACGTCTATTCTCGTTCGTGCTGTTCAGTAAATGTAACCATATATTTTAAAACGTGAATTAAACTGTCGATATTAATCAGAATTCCCCTCAGCTTAAGCAATTCGTTAAGATAATTGTGTTGAATTGGCGTGCGATAATCAACAAGGTTTTATCAGATATATAGTACTTGCTTTTCTTTTACAAATATATAATTTAAAATGGTCTAAAATAACCCGAACAAAAACTTGAAATGGCGGATGAATATTGAAAGATTTGCTTCTTTATTTTACAGTATAATTCGTGTTCAATAGACATAGAGAAGTTAATCTCATTATTATTATTATTTTCATTTCTGTTTTATTTCTTATTATTATCATTAATATGTTCATTAATATTATTAATGTTATTATAATTATTACTATTATTATTGTAGTAGTAGTAGTAGTATAGTTTCTATGGCTATACTAGTAGTATTAGTAGTAGTTTTCACAGATGTCTCTATTAACGATTTCTTAATGTTTTCTCATGAGTCTAATCGACAACAATATTCCTAAGATACTTAGCACTCTTCAGCACTTTTCGATCATATATTGCAAATATTGCCGTTATCAGCACTTCCGTTTGTGTATAACTCCTAGTGAGAAACGGCCATTCAATTATTTTCATACTTTTGTTTTTCTTCCACATCTTTTCTTTCTTATTCCTTTGCTTATTTTGTTGTTAATACTACTATGACAAACAATAATAATAAGATGAACATATAAGTATTATTATTATTATTATTATTATTATTATTATTATTATTATTATTATTATTATAATAATGAACGACGTAAATATTTTTAAAAAATGAATACAGAGACCGACACATACAGGCAGTGAACATATTGAAACAGCAAGAGAGTCAACAGAAAGAAAAATAGAAGAATGCTACATGGAACCACAACTGAAACGGTAAAATTGTAAACTAATCCGCCAATACAAAATTAAAATTTAAAAGATCAATAAATAAAAACCATATATTGCAGTGTTGGCATGAACTAGTCAAAGATAGAACAATGGTGAAGGGTCAAGGAGGATGGAAACGCCCAAGACAGAAAACACTATCCAAGTATCTACTAGAGGAATTAGGAAAAGCATGTTGCCACAAAAAATTCTAGTGAAGGCTAGTTTGATGTACCAGCGAGAAATTAATACTCAACAGCTGTTGCGATAACACAATATTTTTGCCAAGTATTCTAATAATACGTTGACGACTGGACATCTGGAAGGAAATGTCACCTAGACTTAAGGCGATACATCAGCTTGTTGACAGAGAGAAATATTTCATGATAGTCAGTGTGAAAATCCTAATGAATAATAATAATAATAATAATAATAATAATAATAATAATAATAATAATAATAATAATAATAATAATAATAACAAGGAGCATGTAAACAAGGCACGAGAAAACAACAAATACTAAATATTGGGAAAACGGACGGAACGATAAACTAGTATATTAAGTTAATGCAGCAAATTAGCAAACATGGTATTTAATAGAAAAGCCACTTTGGAAAAAAGTACATTGATAACTATGCAAACAGTTGTATCTCAAACATATATACAAATTGCGCAATGAGAAACTAGTTACAATGCGTGAAAGCGTAAACCATGATATCTATAGTATATAGACTTGAAAGCAGATACAACTATTGCAGCTTGTAGACTAAATATGACATTTTTTAACAATAAGATACTCTTTCAAGAGTGCAGATTTCTGCCGTACCATCAGATCCCATAGTGAAAATAATGACGAGAGAGATATTATACCAATTCACTAACATAAATAACAATAATCGTATGAGCACAGCGATCAATCCGCAACATCTTTAAAAAAAAGGGAGAAATTGGAATCAGGTGGCTAGCTTAAAAGGTAGAACGGGTACCCTTAATGAAAGCAGCATGTTTGTGGAGACTAATACACATAAAATACAATCCGAATGTATCGCAACAACAACGGAAGTGAGAAGAATGGGAACGCGAGTGGGGCTGAAACGGTATCACCGGAAAATAACTCAACTCCTCAATAAAACAGACACTATAAAAATACTACAGTTAGAAGGGTGGGTATAGAAAATCTGAAAAGCCACATCACTAACTAGATCTAACAGGGTGATTGCGAAGGGAACGGGTCTTGTGAAAAATTATTGTCACATAAATTCGCGTGATGACCAGATATCATGGCCAGATGTCCAGCAATATCCAGCGGTTGTGGCGATGATGCAACTTCATTTACAAATTTTATAGTAAAAAGTGTACAGTACTGGACATCAAGGGGTACGTGATATCCGGTCTACCGTTAATATCACCGGTTAGTGTCACTGGGCAATACTTGATAATGTTTTCTCTGATAACTCCTAACAATGTTTTTTTTTATTTAGAGACAGAGAAAAACAAGGAATATGTGAGAATGAAATAACAGGGGTGGCTGAGAAGATACAACGTATTACATAAATAAAAACATTGTATTAATAAAAACATTACATAAAAAAGAGTTTATTTACTAAGAAAACCATTTGAATGCAGAGACTATTCCTCATGTGCTGAAAACGCTAACCGCCCACGTAGAAACTGCAAAATAATAAAACAAAAAGATAGCTGACAATTTGGAATCAACAAATACGGAGCCATCTAAATATAATCTTAAGCAAGTGTATTATCGGCATCAACTAGCATAACAACAAATAAATCTTACGATCAAGCAGAATAGAACGCGTAACTACACCTCTATATATAGAGTGTAAAAAAAAACTGGGGCATCCCAGAACCTTACTGCTACAAAAATTCAAGTAAAGAGCAATTGTCGATGTCAGTAGTAAATTGATGGTAAACGGCTATACTCCTAACGCAACTTCATTTACAAGGACACCTACAGCAAATAGTGAAAATCTTCGAGAAAATTTTCAACATTAACTCCAGGAAACCCCTTAAGTTAATGGCAGAAAAACATGTTTTATGATGCCCTCTGTAAAAAAAACTAGTTTGTATAACACTACTACTACTACTACTACTACTACTACTACTACTACTAATAATAATAATAATAATAATAATAATAATAATAATGATGATGATGATAATAAACCTCAGAGTTAACTAATGGAATACGGGGATAGAATACCAGGAAAGCTATAGCCACACACTAAGCATTACAGCCAAATCATGACGCAGCTGATTATACCTCAAAAGAAAAGACGATGGAAGGGGACTTGTTTTCTATCAGTCTGTGACTGAAACACCCTACAATAAAGACTTTTAAAAATATAACACGTCGAACACATACATTATAATCATCGCAGCTGGAACATTGTAAAAAGGAACAAGACAGAAACCAGATAGACTGGTAAAGTCAATGGAAAGAGATGCGTTTCGTAATGGAGACAAAATATGAAAGCCCCTCCACGTAAACACTTGGGCATGTATACGAAAGGAACCGTAGAGAGAGAAAGTGAATTCGTAATAACAGTCGCATAAGTAAACGCGATTAGAACGAAGTATGTCAAATAAAATATGGGCAGAATACCGGAAAACAATAATTGAACACTTCGTGGCAACGAAATGGTAAACTATATAATAAGGGAATGCGGCAACCGGACACACATAAATTCAAATAAAACACAAAAAATGCATTGGGAATTATGCAAACAAATTCATTTTGAATATCCAGAAAAATAGTTCGAGTACAAACCGGCAGCAGTACTTGAAAACGGAAATGACAACATCTAATGGGATGCATGTGTAGAAACAAATGATTAATACAAACAAGTTGATCAGACGATAAAACATTTCACGCAGACAAAAACAGGAGCAAAATATGAGCGATTAAATGAACCACGCACAGAAGGGAAAGGAATATTTAAGATCGAAGAAATCAAGATAACAGCTATAATAAATAAGTGTTTTCCTTTATATGATAGTTCAAATTCAAATAAAATAATAATAGAGCATGTATTACTATATCACAAGCATTCTAGAAATAGTAACTTCAGAAACGAATTGGATTTATTTTCATCTAATTAATGTGCTCGTATTAAAAGAAGTATGGGTAACCTATAAATCACATCCATCAATACTCTAACACATATTGGAATTATCTATATATATACAAGCGAAAATGTTTCTGTGTGTGTGTGGGTGTGTGTGTGCGTTTTCGTGTATGTCCAAGAAAGGTGTTTTTTCCGAGAAGCGATAGGTCGACTCACTTCCTCTTAAAACTTTTTATAGCACGCCTAAAAGAAAATATCGACGAGTTAACAACCGGGGTCGCCTCTCTGTTTAATTTGCCTGACTTTGAAAAGATAAATATTCAACAATTTTCGATCGTCGCCTGTGCATTGATCTTTCTTGTATAAAAAAAGATGCGAACAGACTCGCGGTTAATAAAACACTGCCACGCACTGAAAATGACGTCATTAACTCGTACAAACGGGCAGCTGTTAAGTCGCATGTTTTTTCCACACTTTATTATTTTCCAACTGCGCGTCAAGTCTTGTTTTTTTTTTAAACAACTTACAATTTTTGTTTTTAATTACCCAAAAAACACACACACCTACGAACACACGCGCTTGTAATTTATAATACTCGATATATCTGTTTGTCTCAATAACAGGATGGCTCCACCCTCCCCAAAGACTCCCAGCTGGGACCTCACCACTGGATATAGTTTAAGGTCATATCCAGGACCAGGTAATTTCTTTCTAAAATATCACATACATTAAATATATATATATATATATATATATAATATATATATATATATATATATATATATATATATATATATATATATGGAGTGAAACTCAGAAAACGCAAGTTCAATATTCACGGTATAGTTAGTATATAAATAAAATTATTGAGACAACGTAAAAACACGTTTCAATATTATGAATATAAAAGATTAATAAATAAAACAATTATATATTTGTTAAAATACATGAATGCACGAATGAGGAAGTATAGCGATTATATATATTTAGTAGTAGATTATAAACTAGAGAGGCAGATTAAATAACGAGTATCATACAATGTACATTAATTATAAGTAAATTGTATTACAATTGCATATAATGAAAGTCTTGTCATGATGCATAAACATATGAATACATTTGAATAATACATAATTTTAATGTGAGCACACAGTACGCACGCTGTTAAGTATGAAAATGCAACACAATATATATTTGATATGGGGAAATGAATATAAGGGACTGGTATATATGATATACAAACATAGTAAAATTACGAGCAACCTATTCAACGAAGTTTATAAGTAAACAAGTGAAGCATGCATTTTCCGGCGTGAGTGCACAGTGAACGAGGCACAAAAATGGCTTGATGATTTGCCCCTCCCATTTAGCCCCAAATGTCACCAGTGGACGTAAAATCCTTGTGAAAATGAATAAGCGGTGCAGCTTTAACATTTGTAAATTTGAGTTCTGTATCATGCAAAAAAGAAATGAGTAAGTTAATCATCCTCCACCCCAATTTAGCCCGAAAAGTGCCCAAACTCTTAACATATTTAAATTTGAGTTCATGAACATGCAAACCTGCTAAATAGACATACGCAGAAAATTTTGAACAAATATGGTAAAATAATCCACAGAATGGAATGTTTTTATTAGCTCTAAATGATCCCCCTTAACACACCGCGAAATATAGGCAAACAAAATTATATAGAAATCAGTTAGTTACAACTTTTCAGAAAGTTTTATTAAAATCCAACGCATCATTATTTTTTTAATTTTTTACTGAGCAGGAAAATGTGTAAAGTTTAGCTGTTTTAACCCGAAAAGCATCAATAGGAGGCAACCGGAGTTTTTCCGAAAAATCTGTTTTGTTCCTTTTTTTTTTTTTTTTTTTTTTTTTTTTTTACTAATATCATGTTTAATGTTTGGGCAAAATTTCAAAAAAATTCTAGGTGTAGTCATTGAGGAAAATACGAACGGACCAACGGACGATCAGATGAACGGACGAACGGACAAAGCTTAATTTATAGGTTCACATTCCTTTCGTCGGGAGACCAATAATATATAAAAGAAAAGAAAGGTATTATTTAAATGGATATTCATCTAGTAGTCAAATAGGAAAATAATAAATGTATTCTTTTGGGTAAATAATAAGGAATAAGCATTGTGGCATAGCGGAATTGTATACAGTCTAATATCAGCATATAAATATTTTGGTAAATATAATGCGACTTAAAAAGAATATAACATTTATCTCAACGTAAAATGATAATATATCCCCTTAAAATAAATTTATGAATAGAACAAGTGAAAATTAAGGAGGTTAAATAGAGTGATGCAAAATTAAACATAAATGGATAATACACGGTACAAAAAGCGTAAAGAAATGTATAAGGAACATGTTGTGCTTAGCCGGTACAATATTTCTATGACAGGATCACTGGCAGATATCGATATACGTTATTAACAAACGACATAGCTTATCCAGTTGCACATGTTCATATATATATATATATATATATATATATATATATATATATATATATATATATATATATATATATATATATATATATATTTCCAATGGCTAAAATATCACTCAGAATTAATAACTTGTTATACATTACAAAACACGAAATTATAGATCTATAATATTGCCCAAACCTTATCATTGTTATTAGGTTTCTGTCACGCATTAGCGCTCATGCTTTATAAACATTGAATAAATAAATTTTATGTGTGCAGATTGTATGCTATTGTTGACACAGGTTTAAAAAAATGAAATCTAGGAATTTAGTGATTATTATATTTTTATGCTTGGCTATTCATTCAGTCTAAACTTGCCAGATTTATGTGTTCATCTGTTTTAGAAAATACAAGAGAAACGCAATTAGATGAACGCTTTGTATTACACCGTCTGATTCTTCTGATACGCAAAAAACAATTACTTATTGTAAACTAATCTGTGTTATAGGAAAACTGACGACTTTCATTTCGACGAGACTGTTTTACTAAGTAGATTTGCATTACATTGTGTATAGTTCACTTCTATAATGAAACACACAATATGTTTATCATACATGAATAAATGCATTCGTATCTGAATGTTTCTAATTATTGACAAAAACAAATCTAAAAACATTCTCCGTTTGTTAAACATGTGCATATATAAAATTGTTTTATTATTCCTTTGCTTTTCATGAATAGATTAAGAACAGATATATAACAATTTTGTCTTAATTAATTTCCAAAAATAGTATCCCTTAGTAATATCTATTAATAATAAGAAAATATGAATCGTAGACTTCTTATTGTGTTTTAAATTTTAGTCATCTTAACAAAGAAAATAATGTAATAATGTTGATCATGAGATTAACTATTAAATGGCTTAATGTCATTATATCTTGAATTACGATTGTTTTTTTTCTTTGTAAAGTAGATACATATTTATCTAAATAGTTTTCTCATAGAAATCAATCATATTTATCCTAGATGAGTATTTCCTCGGTTCGCTGGATGGTTTCATTTTATATTCTTTTAAAAAAAGAACAGTGAGATCTTTTAACTGATGTTTAACAGAATTAACAGAAATTCTCCTATTTACTAATTTTATATTCAAGGCATAATTTGAATAAAAAATAAAAAGAGTCTATGCATATTCGTATGTTCCAATGTGTTGTAATTCATTTTTTTTTCGATATTCCGTTTTTTATCAGTTTTTTTTTTTTACATGTTTCTGTAATTCCTTATTTCAAAGGGCCAACTTCATGAAGCCGGAGAAAAATCAATTTTCAATAAAATTGAAGGTAATTGACTTAACACCAGAAGTGACCTACTTATTCTGGAATAAAAGATTACAGAAAAAAATGTATGCATACATATACCAAACAATGTTCGTATAAATAGACATAAATATATATATGTATATGGAATAAACTCTCTCTTTCTTTCTATCTCTCTCTCTCTCTCTCTCTCTCTATCTATCTATCTATATCTTATTTTGTGTCGATTTAGTCTTTCTGGTTAACATTTTGTATGGACTCATGTAATGAAATGATACAAGTAAATAATTATTATTGTATGCGTTTGATGTACAGTTAGAAAAATCAAAAGGAAATTGCTATTATGTCTTAACAAATCAGCAGATTTCTGGAGGTTTTACTCTACATACGTCCATTCATTCTACCATTGATGATTTCATTGACGTTTCGTACCATAAACCAATTAAAGTATGCGAGCTGTACTTCTTTTTGTATTTAATGGTATATATATATATATATATATATATATATATATATATATATATATATATATACAGACATATATATGTGCGTGTGTATGTGTGTGTGAATAATAGCCCATTATAGGATATGTGCATGCGCCTATATAATGAATACGTTTGTATGAATAAAAAACAATATTAGTACTGTGTTCATTTATGAAGCCGTCTTAGAGAAACTTATGAAATTCAGTAGATTTATATCATGGGCAACAAAGTATACAATCATTATATATATATATATATATATATATATATATATATATATATATATATATATGTGTGTGTGTGTGTGTGTGTATGTATGTATATAGATATGGTCTTATTTGTTTTTACATAGCAGTAATATGTTGCTACACAGTAATGAACATGTTTCTGTTACCTAGTTATATGTAACTAGATACTTTTGAAAACAAGCTAAAACATGTCCATCACTGTGTAGCAACATAGTACTGCGTACGTAAAAGCAAGTAAAATTATACCCTACTTAATTTTATTATTGGGCATTCTTGGATCTTTTTTCAATTCATTAGTTACTTAATCTCTGGAAATAATACACCTTATCTAATATATATATATATATATATATATATATATATATATATATATATATATATATATATATATATACATATATATACAGTATGCGCATATGAGCCCGTATAATCGCCTCCATGGGGGCGAGGGAGTCGATGTATGTATCTGTGTATGTGCACATCCATGCCTACAAATGCGCAATCAATCTTAGAACCTTAAAGAAACTTTGACGCAAGCAAGAACAACTCGGGTTCCTATGCATGCAGGCGCACATATGCACATGTATTTGCACGCCAGGGCGGGCATGTATGTATCCCTGTGACCAGTATATATGTGTGTACGTGCGCGTGTGTGTACCCGTGGCCGCGACCGCTCGCTTACCATCTCCAATCAATCAACAACAAAATAAAAACTAAAAATAAAAAACCGAATCATAGCGAACACCCTAGCAAACATAAGCAAACATAAGCGAACACCCATACATAAGCAAACACCCATAGAAAACATAAGCGAACACCCAACAGCTCAAGACATACTTACCAAGAAATCACCTCACCAACGAGACGCTAAAACTTTAACTCTAAGACTCGAATTTTAAAATAACCCCCCTACTCCCACCCCCACATATTTCCATTCCCCTCATGTATCTCTATGCTCTCCACCACACCAGAAATGAACCTCCCAGACCCTCCCCCACTAGTTCTTTAAACCCCAAAACTAAAACATTATTTACATACCAAACGCCCCCCACCGTCCCTCTCGTTCCATTCCTCTCTTCCCCTTCCGCCCTCCTCGCACCCCCCTGACCTCATTCAATTTTCCACTCTTTCATCCCAAAATAGCGAACATTTCTGTAAAAGTCTGAGGACACTACTGATGGCCAAAAAACGGCCGTGTAGCCGAAACAATAATGTAACTTAACAGAAAGATACGGTAATAAAAAATAAAACATATATATATATATATATATATATATATATATATATATATATATATATATATATATATATATATATAGTGGCAAGCAAAATATTGAATACATTACATTTTTCTACATAACTTTAATTAGAGTTCAAGATTTTACCTAAACTTTTCTCAGTATATTCTCATTAATATTCTAATAAATAACAAATATTTGGGGTAGTAATTACAAAATTAAAATTTAGATAGTTTATATTAACGGAAAAATGTTAATCAACTGACGCAAAGGATTGGATACATTGATTTAATATTTGCTTGCATATCCTTCATTGTGTTCAACAGCTTCCAATCGCTTTCTATAGTTGCACACATGTTGTTTGCAAAAATATGCAAGTATTTTGCCCCATTCTTCTTTACAGAGCTGTTCTAGTTGTTGAATATGTTGTGCATTCCTCTTGTAAACATTGATCTTCAATATTTTCTGAAAATTTTCAATTAGCGTGAGGTCTGCAGACTTACTGGCCAAAAAGGAACGTCAATTCCGTTATTTCTAAGCCATTCCTTTGTTAGTTTGGCAGTATGCTTGGGTAATTCGGCTTCTGAAACAGGAAAATGCTATTATGTCTTAACAAATCAGCAGATTTCTGGAAGTTTTAGTCTGCAATCTCCCTGTATATACGTCCATTCATTCAACTATTGATGATTTCTAGTTCACCAGTAGCTAAAATAGATAACAACAGTAATGCCATAGATATATATATATATATATATATATATATATATATATATATATATATGTATATATATATATATATATATATATATATATATATACTCGGGTTTTTTATATTCAAAAGTAATGGACTAATGAATTCAACGAGGTTGTTAGATAGTGCTCAATAAAAAGAGCTGATAATACTTGTTTATTGTTCTATCAACAATGAATTATTCATTGAACTTTTGAATAGTCAAGTCGCTGCCTGATGATATCTGTTGTTTGATTGAAACAAGTGGTTATTTGTAGCAGCGGGATGTGAGCATGTTTATATAACAATAAACAAATGTATATATATATATATATATATATATATATATATATATATATATATATATATATATATATATATATATTAAAGGCATGAACGGAACGCGCATTTCTGTATGTCTCGAAAAGGCTTTATTCGTCGACAGTCCCGGGGCGATACTATTTGCTTAGAAATGTTTATATATTCCCTAGATCATAATATATACGAGTTGTAAACGTACGTTGTGTCTAGATTTATTTACGTCGATATTTAGAAAATCCATGCCATTTAAGCTCGTTTTGTGTTCGTTCAGCTTTTTTTGTATAAAACCGAAACTAATTCAAAGCTAAGGTCCAGAAGCAATCAGTTTTGATCCATGTGGTTTCCCCTCCCCAATATCGTGGGGAAACCACCAGCCAAATTGGGTAAACAAACCGAAAAGCTGCCCCGCAGTAAAAGTTAACTCCGCTACTTCTATTCTATCAAAATGAAGGAGCGGAGTTAACTTTTATTGCGGGCACGTGTCAGTTTTGTTTTTAATACTTAAATAAATTCAAACATGTTTCTGTTACTCTTCTTAATGGCCGAGCGGGTAACGTGTCTGGTTTTTTGCCCACTTTATTTTCCACCTTCGCCTCAAGGCTTCGGAATCGCTCCTAACTACTTACCGAAATTATTTTTTAAGCCCCTCCACCAAATAAGCCCGACAAATACCTACAAATTGTCCCCAAACGTTATTTTTATACTCTAAGCTAGCCATTTTTGTACAGAGTGGGGTAGCCCAAAACCGTCCTCTCATGACAAGATGGCACTCCGCATGCACAAATGACGCCGGAACATGAATTATTTTAAATATATAAAAAAAACATCTAACTTTGTCAACGCCCTCTTAGTTCAGCTTATTACAGCGCTGCGTCATTATCTGAAGGTTGTGAGATCGAATCGTGGTGGGAGATGTATTTTTTCGTTTTTTAAAGGTTTAATATTGAAATAGAGTGATTTAAGTTTTTTTAACGTTCTATTTTTTTTCATTTTTAAGATATTTTAAAGAACTTTTAACGTTCGGTTTTCTGTTTTTTTTTTCCATCACATTAGCATTTTCTTTCTTTTCTTCCGATTTTAAGAAATTTAACATCGTTTGTTTGTCTTACGTTACTTCGTTTTTCGATTTGTTTAAAAGTTTTAACATTTTTTATGATATTTAAACAGGGTTATTACTTCGCTTATAGTTTTTCTGATTCCCCCCGCGCCCGCGCACACACACGACTAAACACCCGGGAAACGCCAGCTACCCCCGCTAGTTAAAAATACAAATAGACATATAAATTGCATATGTTAAATTCGCCTTAGAGAGCACACATGTGAAAATAATTTACGTTTTTTTTTCAAATTATTCATAAAAAATGTTCCTACCAGAACTAATCTAAGAAAAACTTTCACCATAATCATGTAAAAATTGTCTTTTTAGATTACGACTAATTTAGTTAAAACTCATATACGTTCTAACAATCCAAAATATACATTTTCTAAAAATCTTTAAATAATCAAAATATTGGGAGGAATTCATTTGCAACTGCAGGAATATTGACAAATATCCGTTAGAAGATAAATCTTCCATATCCAAATAAATATATAAATGTGCATATGAATGTGACCTAATAAATAATGACAAAACTCGAACATATATTTGGATCACTAGATGTGGCCTTAAAGAAATATTTAATCATCAGACAACATCCTTCAAAATGTCACGTGCTAACAATAAGAAGCCAGCATCATCAACAAATTAGTTCTTAGAAAAATGGAAAAAAAATTAATACAAATTGGAATGGTCGATATTTGGTAGTGCTTGTTAATACTCTCCAAACATGTTAGGTAGTGGGTGTAAATTCTCTCCAAACCTGCCCGGCCAGTGTAACTTTAGAAATTTTGTATCGTATCTTATAATAATTTCCCAAGTGAACATTCTTAACAAACACCAGGAATTAATTCTGAACAGTTTACAGAGATCAAAGTATACATTATCTCGACTAAAACGTGGCAGGAGACATACATTAAGTTAAAATTAAATTAATGTGCATAGTATTAAAATTTAGTTATATTTTGGAGAGATTAATGTATAAATAAATAGGAGTGTAAATAAAATGTAAATAATGAAAATCAAGTATTAATAATCTTTAGGAAAACAAATAAATCTTAATTATGTATAACAGTAATTTTAATAATAAATTAAAAATAAAAGGAAGGGCACGAATCTTTAAAATTCTTAATTAAGCTAACGTAAAAGTAGAATTAGATTTCACTTAAATAAACTAATTAAAACTAAAATAGAATTTTATTAGAAACCTTATTATTAGCGAAGTCAATGTTAAACTAAAATTATGCTTACCTTCGTAAGAAGATGTTTATCAATACAAAGTTGTCGGATATTGAATTAGTAAAGTATGTGAAATATAAACTTTAAGTATTAATTTAAAAATATAGTAATAATAATAATAGTAATAATAATAATAGTAATAAGAAGAAGAAGAAGAAGAAGAAGAAGGAGAAGAATATGAAGAAGAAGACGAAGAAACAAAATAATAATAATAATTTTAACTCAAATCTGGAGCCCATAGAAGGACGCCATTAGTACACTCGTGACAGAAATGTGTTACTTGGCGGAAAAAAGAGGAAATCTTCTTTATTCTTTTTTGGCAAAGACAGGCAGAATATTCGCGTGTGTAGGTATGTGTTTAGCGAATCTCTGGACAAAGTCCTTATTTCTAGGGCAATTGCTCTCGACATATCAAAGGCCTTCGATGAGGTTTGGCATAAAGGCCTACTACACAAAATTTCCAGCTACGGTATAACTGGAAATGTTTTCTCTATCATTAAATCATTTCTATCTTATAGGCTCATAAAAGTAGTGGTTGATGGGCAGAAATCAGAGGCCCACAGTATTAATGCTGGAGTCCCTCAGGGGTCAATCCTGGGTTCAACTCTCTTCCTGATCTACATCAATGATCTCCCAAAACACATACTAAAATCTTTCGTTGACATCTATGCTGATGACACGACCATCTATGGCAACACATCAAAGGCCGAAATGATGATGTTCTCTCTTATTCTCTCTCCTCAGATCTTTAGCGCGTGGTACAGTGGGGAAAGAGGTGGCTGGTTACCTTTCATGCATCTAAGACGAAGCTCCTATCTCTACACCATAAACGCTCTGATCCCCATCTGGCATCAATTGAAATGGATGGCTCTCGTCTAAGGGAGGCCCCAGGATTTACACCTGATCTTAAATGGAACACATATATCAAGTATGTGGCCAAGGTCGCTGGGAAAATGGTGGGATCCTTCTACCGCTCCAGAAGATATCTCACTAATGATGCAATTCTCTTTCTATATAAGAGCCAAGTACGTCCAAAGATGGAGTACTGCTGCCACATCTGGGCGGGAGCTGCAAAAAACAGCCTATTCTGCCTTGACGGAGTACAAAATAGACTCCGTGGCTTGCTGGGGGATGCCCTTTCCTCTACCCTGCAACCTCTTTCCCACAGAAGAGACGTAGCGAGCCTGTCGTTGTTCTATCGTTATTTCCATGGCAGGTGCTCGTCTGAGCTCAATTCTCTGGTCCCCCCTCGCCAATCTTTCGCAAAAGACACCCGACTAGCTAAAACCACCGCCAATAATTTTCCCCACTCCCTATCTGTGCCTAAATAAAAGCGTAGATACCATGAACAAATCTTCTTTCTTAGAACTGCGCGCCCGTGGAACTCTGTTCCGCTTGCCTGTTTCCCTCCCGACTTCAATCTTGATGTCTTCAAGTTCAACACAAACAAATTCCTGATGAACCGCCCCCCCCCCCCGAAGTAATGACACCTTACCAATTCTCCAATACTATTGCTACACTATCCCTTTGATTACTGTACACACAATAACCCTTATGCCTGAGTTGCCATTGGGTCTTGATAAGTGATGAACTCCATTTAAAAAATAAAAACAAATGTGTATACATATATACATGTGCGTATGTTTGTACTAGAAAGGATTGATTCCACCCCTCCCACACCTAACCCTTATCATCTACTGACCAACGATCTGGCATTTAACACGAGATGGAGCCCATAGTGGGAAGGAATCAGTACACTTGTGACAGAAATTTCTTTTAAAGAAACCAACGAATTGTGAGTTTATGTTTTTTTTTAAAAAAAGCAAAAAAAAAGTTCAATGTTACTTTTAATTTATTAAATAAAACATTATTTTTTTCGCATATTTCTGTTTGTCAATTACAATTTAATGAAAATCCTCTAAAAATGAATGCAAAATAGCTAGACGGACGACTAGCGAAATTTGTTACTTGGCGGAAAAAAGGAACCCTTCTTTATTCGTTTTTGGCAAATACAGGCAGAATGTTTGCGTAGGTAGGCATGTGTATGCATATATACATATGCGTGTGTTTGTACTAGAAGGGATTGTTTCCACTCCAACCCCCATATCCCCTCCTAACCTTTACCCTCTACTGACCAACGACCTGGCATTTAACTCGAGACTGAAGACATAGAGGGAAGGAATCAGTACACTCGTGAGAGAAAACTGTTTAAAGAAACCAACGAAATGTGAGTTTATGTCTATTTATTTAAAAAACATACATAAAATGTTAAATGTTACATCGGATTCATTTCATAAAACATTTTTTTGTTTAGATATAAACGTATAATTCTGGTTGTCAATTACTATTTAATGAAAATTCTCTAAAAATGAGTGCTAAAATAGTTAGACGAGCGACCAACGAAATTCGTTACTTGGCGAACAAAAATGAGGAACGCATGTTTACTCTTTTTTTGCAAAGACAGGCAGAATATGTTTGTATGTGGGTATGGGTATACCTATACACATGTGCGTATGTTTGTACTAGAAAGGATTATTTCCACTCGCACCCACACCTAACCCTTATCCTCTACTGGTCAAGGACCTGACATTTAACTCGAGACTGGAACCCATAGAGGGAAGGAATCAGTACACTCGTCACAGAAAATTATTTTTAAGAAACCAACGAAATGTCAGGTTATGTCTTTTTATTTAAAAAAAACATTAAATGTTACTTCGAATTTATTTCAGAAACAGTCTTTGTTTCGATATAAACGTATAATTCTGTTTGTCAATTCAAATTTAATGAAACTCCTCTAAAAATGAATGTCAAAATGTTTAGACGGGCGACAGGAAGATTATCTAGTTAAATGTTAGTTCGAATTTATAACAGAAACTAGACATATTACCGATATTTACGTAGAAATTAGCCCCGTCTTTGAACGAGGGGACCAAATTATACCAAAGCGGCGATGAAAATTGCCTTCCTCCTCTTTTCCCATACAACATTTCCAGCGGCTAAGCAGTATGGTGTAAGGTAGACCTGTCTTCAAACCCTTTTTTTCAGAGCATTACTTTCGACATTTACTAAGTAGTTAATTTTTTTTCGTGTTCCATATGTATGTATGATACTGCACGATATCTCTTAGATACATGGGATATTTACACTATTCCTGCATCAGAACAACAGGTAAAACAATTCTGGGCTCGGTGTGGCCACAGACATCAAAATATGAAAAATGTCAATTACAAATAATCCAAAACATGTGACCCAGAAGAAAGATCTGGGTGTCATGATCGGCAGGTGCTCCTTCGGTAGCGAGCATGGGTGACCCGTCGTCATCCTGCGAATGTTGGCCAGTATGTTAGTTTCAGAAACTCAAATGACATGGACGCTGAGCAGGGAAGTATAACCTCTAATTTCAGGGAACAAAATGATACGAACAAAAACAGCACAGGCATGATGACCTTGAAAATTAAAACAAAAAACGAAGAAAGAAATGGACAACAAAAGAGTAATGGAATGCTTTTATAAAATCCATTCTAAATATAGATATGGTGTATTCGGAAACCAATGAAAGAACTATGGGAGCTATCCAGTTACTAACATGTGACAGAACAAAAAATTTCGGACCAAGCAAGACTGATACTCAAGAAAGTTTGGCTCTCTCAACTAGAACTAACTGAAATGATTGAACTGAACAAGAAGCATCCTCTGACGGAACCCCACGTAGAGCAAACCCACATGTTGAAGCCTCACAAGTAAAAACACAGAAGGCTGAGGAACAACAAAGAACGAAGTCTACAAACATGTAAACTGAGAGCAATGAAACAGAACTAACAGAGAATGAAGCGAATGAAATAAATAAAATGATACAGCTGATCAACGAGGAAACAACAAAGCTCCCATCGTTTAGGAACAGAAACAGAGAAGGTAAACAAACTCCTCCCAGATAACTCAACAAATACAATCATAGATTTCCACAAGATTATTTACGTAAGCGCCAAAATGGTAAGTATGAAACTCATATCAGAAACAACAACCGGGGAAAAGCGAACCGCCAAAACCTGGATGGGAAATAAGACTAGAAACCGAAATACACAAACATAAAAAAACCAAAATGATTAACATGAAGAAAGCAATGTGAAGGAAACGGAATATTGGAAATGACAGGGGGAGGATAAACAAAAAACATGAAGAACTGGACCAAAAATCAAAGCAAGCGAAGCGAGGTTGAGACGATATAGATATAAATCTGAAGAATGCAGACAAAACATAACATTTGAAACTAATGAAAGCCAATTCTACCATAATGTGAACAGAGGAAATACAAAAACAGAACAACCAAATCCGACTGAAACAAAATTCTACTGGAGCAAAATATGTGAGGAGCGACGAGATCACAATATAAATGCCTAGTGGCTGAAAGATATGAAAGAAGAGTTACAACAAATCGAAGAAGGAACAGCGAATGTAATCAGCAAGGGTCCCCTAAAGAAAACCATGGGAAAAATTGCAAACTGGAGAGCACCAGGGCACGACGGTATACATGTATAATGGTTCTTAAAATTCACAACCTTACACGAAAGGCTAGCCCAAAACCTGAGTAGATGTATACAGGAAGCAAGCGTACCAGATTTAATGACAAAATTTAGAACCACACTGCTACAGAAGGGCACGGAGAAAGGAACCGTTCCTAGCAACTATAGGTCAATCACGTGCTTACAAACTATGTGGAAGATACTGACAGCACAACTGAGTGAACAAATCTACTACTCGCTGAATAACTGTGGACTCATCCCCGAGGAGCAGAAAGGATGCCACAAAGGAAAAGGTGGGGCACATCACCTGTTATATATAGATCAAAAGATCGTAAAAGAGATAAAAAGTAGAAAAACTCATTTAGCCATGGCATGGATTTACAACAAAAACGCGTACGACAGGAACCGACAATAATGGATAATAGAATGCCTAAAAATGTATAAAATACCAACCAGCAGCACCAGCGTAACAGAAACTGCAATGAAAACATCGAGACTGGAATTTACAGCTGATGGACAACGCATAACAGAAATTAACATACAAAAACGCATCTTTCAAGGAGACTCATTATCACCATTAATGTTCATCATAGCCATGATGCCAGTTCTCCAATATAGAGGAGAAATGAACCACCTGATGTACATGGACGATCTGAAACTTTTTGCAAGGACCGAAAAGGAGCCAGAGACACTAATAAACACTACCAGGATCTCACCAAGATATCCAAATGGAATTTGGAATTGAAAAGTGCGCACAACTAGTTATAAGAAAGGAAAAACTGGAAAAGACAAAAGGCATAAAACTACCTAACCAAACAGAAATGAGGGAAATAGGGAAACAAGACGACTACAAGTACTTGGGAATTCTTCAAGAGGACACCATCAGAACAACAGAAATGAAAGAGAAAATTGGAAACGAATATCTCAGGAGAAGAAGAAAACTCCTGGAAACGAAATTATATGGCAAAAACCTAATAAAACGTATAAATACATGGTTAGTATCACTAGTCAGATATTCTGGACCGCTTATAGGGTGGACAAAAGAAGAAGTGAGACAACTCGACCAGAAAAACAGGAAACTCCTGACCATGCATAATGCACTACACCCAAAGGACCATATTGAGAGAATGTACGTGAAAAGGAAATACGGTGAGAAAGGACTGATCTGTATAGAAGACTGTGTGAAGGGCACGAGAAACAAACTAGAAAAATACATAATGCAAAACACTGAAAGGATAAGTATGGCAGCGAGAGACACTGAAAAAAAAACAAGAAAAAAGAGAGACGAACGACAAAACGAGAAAAGAGACATGGGAAGAGACACAATTTCACGGAAGTTTCATGAGAATGACAAAAAAAATGAGAATACGAAAACATATGGACATGGATGCGAAAAGGACATATAAACCGAGAAACTGAATCTCTAATAACTGCAGAATAAGATAACTGGATAAGAACCAGCCATATCAAAGCAAGGATGTATAAAACACAAGAAAACAGCAAATGCAGATGATGTGGACAAAGAAACGAAACGATAAACCATATAGTAATCAATGCAGAAGACTGGCCTAAAAGGAATACACAAACAGGCATGACGAAGTGGGGAGGTCGGTACACTGGAAATTGTGCAAACGACTGCATTTTGAGCGTACATACAAATGGTACAAGCATAAACCCACAACAACATTCGAAATGAGAACCACAAAATTCGACGGGACATGGACATACAGACTGACAAACCCATCCAAGCAAGAAGACCAGGTGTCATAACAATAAACAAGAAAGTAAAAATCCTGTCAAATCGTAGACTTTGCTGTCCCAGCTGTCCACAGGTAGAGTATGAAAGAAAAGGAGAAACGAAGAATATTCACAGAGCTAGCCAGAGAGTTAAAAGCTATTTGGATGATAAAGAAAATCAAAATAGTACTGATAATAGTAGGAGCACTAGGAACAATTCCATAAAACTTTGGAAAAAGAATGTCAGAAATTGGAGGAATAACTAGAAAAGTACAACGAATAACTATATTGAAAACGACTGAAATATTAAGTAAAAGCCTTGAATGCGGAGAATAATACAAGAAGACAATATAACGAATAAGCGTTACAGGGAATGAAGAACACGGAAGCTGCATATCTACAAGTTCTAGACCCCCATCATGCCCCCCCCCATTTTTTCATAAACATCCCCCCAATTAAAAAGTGATACCAAAAGGCCGCGAAGGGTCAAGAAGGACTGAAAGACGATGAGCGATCGCCAACCATACCTCGGCTGGAGAAGCGCAAAGATAACTTTGACCTTGGGGGGGGGGGGCTGAGTACAACTCAAATTCCAGTATAAATCAATGCCCACTACCAGCGTGAAATCAATGGTAAGCGGTTGTTGCGATAATGCAAATTAATTTGCAAATACTATCGAAGGAGGTGGAGAAAGCTGGACGTCTGGGGAGACTTGTTGTCACTCAGCTTCCAGAGAACACCACAGGTTTCCAATCAGATCTTTTGTGTGAAAGCTCCATGTGAGCCAATAATAATATAAACAATAATAATAATTACAATAATAATAATAATATTGATAAAAATAATAAAAATACAAAAATAAATAAAAATTAAGGTAAATGTAAGAACTAATTTATTTATGATTATATATTAAACAGAATGAATTATAACTTTCTAGCATATGGCTATCGATAGAAATAGTTTTAATACTAACATTTTATAGTGAATACATCTGTGAATTAATTAATTATATACACTAGATAACCCATGGAATAATATTAAGTGAAAAATATTAAAACTGTATAAACATTATTAATATCGGGATATGCATGGAAATGGGTTATGTAGGATAATAGAATGAATTTTAAAAATATTAAGTTAATATATCGATGGAGTTGTGTTAATGGCGGTAGCTCTATCGTACTTTAAATGAAATTGATTTGAACTTTTTTGTGTTTCCGGTAAACACTTGACGATTTAACGAAATTCTAACTCCAGCTAAACGTTATTATAGATGTAACAATAACCAATACTTAGAATTATAATTGAAATAGTAACAAACTTGATTATAACACTAAAGTGAAAATAATTATGTATAGTTTTAAATTCAAATTAATAAATAATTTAATATTCTCTGAATGGTAAAATGATTTTTTTTAATTTAGTTTGATTTAGTATAGTTCGATACATGGAACACTAGTATAGTAATTCACAGTTATTGATGTTATGTTCATGAGTATGCATACATTAATAAGAATTAAGAAATGTACTTAATAAATAGAACCTTTTGGCCGAACATTCTCAAAATAAAATATCATGTTAGTGCGATGAGTTGGGTTTATAGACTTTATTTCTAAAATTCTAATTGGCGTATTGGAAAGATATAAGGTGTTTAGATTCTCTTACAATTTTCAGATTATAGTCATGTTAAAACTTACTTTATTTATTTTGACTGATTGAGTGTTGCTATTTCTTCTGAGGAGTTGAGAGCATAATAGATTCACTAATGGATATAAAAACTAAGTGATTGATTTTGCGCTAAGAAACAAATACCAAGACTTGTTAATGCCAAGTGCATTAACGGAATAAATTATAAGCTGATCAACAGCATGAAGTTTGGTATATAGTATTATGCCATTTATTCACTACATATATATATGTATATACATATATATATATGTATACACACATCTTATAGCTGTATATATATATATATATATATATATATATATATATATATATATATATGACTACTTCATTTAATCACATAAATTAATATTAAGTACAATTTTATGAGTAAACTTTAAGTATTAATTTCAACAGTTTTCAATACATAGGTAGAGCAAGGTAGAAATTCTAAAATATAAAATTGTTTTATATATTTTTTATAACTTACTATATATATAAATATATGTGTATATATGCATATATATATATATATGTATATATATATATATATATATATATATATATATATATATGTGTGTGTGTGTGTGTGTGTTTGTGTTTTGATCGGTGTCTTTATGGGTGTCATGTCGTTTGTAACTATATGATACAAATACATTTGTTTTATGTTCCGAGTGTCAACGACTAAGAGAACACACACAAAATAAAACATTCATTAAAAGTATCAAAACTACAAGACAATAACGATGACCATACGTGCACCTGTCTTTACATAGTAAGTTCTATACCTATGTATGTATCTACGAAGCTATGTAGTTAAATATTTACGGTACAGATTCCTAGTCCGATGGTAGAGCTTCCAATATTGAATGTGAAGGTTGTAGGTTCGACGCACGGCTAGGGAGAATTTGTATGTCTAACGCACTGATGAGTTGCTATACAACGGCACAGTATTGTATGACTATTAACTCCCTCTTCTTTAGGTTGATCACCTTGTAAATGTTATTTCATTTAACTTGTATTTAAGCCATTAAGCTGAGTCCATTATTAATTTGTTTGTAAACAAACTGATAGTGTGAGCACTGTTCCGACGGTCGGGTGTAGATTTAATACGCACTCGAGGAGAAATATTTACGGCACTGATGCGTGATTCGATGATTAGAGCTGCCGACTGCCAATAGGACAGATCTAGGTTAGATCCACAGCTGGGAACGGTGTATGTCTTGTGGCACTGATAAGTTGTCATACAAGGAAACAGTACTGTATGTGGATGAATATATATATATATATATATATATATATATATATATATATATATATATATATATATATAACTACTTCATATATTCGCATAAATTTAATATATGAAGGTATAGATTTATGCGTAAACTTTAAGTATTTACTTCAAAAGTGCTCAATACGTAGGTAGAGCTAGTTAGTAATTTATAAAAGCTTAATCGCCATATATATTTTATAAATTACTATATATATATATATATGTATATATATATATATTGTTATAATTTGGTAGAATTTTTCATTCAATAAATATTACTAAATGCAACGTATATCCGTTGCATTTAATGATAGTTGCTTGAATATATGTATGTGTGTATATATATATATATATATATATATATATATATAAATATATATATATATAAAATCACACACTCTTATATATATAAATATATATACGTACATATATATACATACATATATATATATATATATATATATATATATATATACAGACATTTTGGCTATTATTCGACTGATTTAATATATGGATAGCAGTGTGTATGTTTGTATATAATATATTGGATAAACGTTTCGATTGAAGAATAATAACACATCAAATACAATCATAGCAGGAATGGATGAGTTCTTGAGTAGTACGCTTACTGTAGCTTCGTCAGATGTATCCTATATGGTGTACTTCTTTTAAACAACCCAATCAACCCAATTGATATGGTGCATATAGTTTGATTTCCTTTTTTATACCTGATGACAAAATTCATAACATGAAATGAAGTCTGAAGGGATATTATGTTAAGCATGTTAAATCTAACAATATCTGTTCTCCCGATTATTCTCTAAATGTTCGCGAATATAACCCTCTGTTTTATTGCTTATAAAAATCATTGATAGGTCACTTATTTAATGTTGACTAGTCCGTAGATTATATGTTCCTCTGCTGTTGAACGGGTAAGAAAAAATAATTCATGAGTACTCAGACGTCACGCACATCTTAACCTCGCTAGCTGTTCATATAAATGAAGAAATGCGAACAACTTTAGGCTAGTAGAGAAACCTAATTTACTATTAAGTGGCAGAGACTCCGATTTATATAAATGTTAATATATTGAAAATAGTCCAATAAATATTGCATAAATATAGTTCAGCTTTTTCCCCCTCAGTAGGAACAAATGCGGCCGAAAACGCGAAATGAAAATTACACATAAATTCATATATATGATAAACTGACTGTTGGAAAAATTTCAAATTATTTTATTTCAATTAGTCTAGTATATATTAATATATATTTTTAAATATATGCATATATACATATATGGCAGTTATAGACAGAGGCAAGCGAAACAAAATATGGATAAATTGCATGGTTTAAAGGGTTTTATGAATAAAGTTTGCCATGTTCTAAATAAATCAGCATAAACGATTAAGGATGGGATTTGTATGTATGGTGAAAAGACGATTCTCTATTTAGTAGTTTGCTTCAAAGTGAGAAAGCTTGTAAAAATATGATGGGAATAATGTAGTAAAGATAAATATAAAAAGCGACAAAGAAAGAAAAAATGCTACATATGCTTAATTATTACATATAAAACGAACATATAATATTTACCTATTTTCATTCACATACTTCCACACAACTAATGATGGTTGCACTAGCGGTCTATAGTCGATAGAGGTTTGTGATGTTAACGCCCTTTTTAGAATATATATAGATATACATATATAGACATAAATAATCAGGTGAAAACCCAACCAAATCTGGATATATTGCATGGTTAGCAGGGTTTTATACATTTGTCTGTCCAGTTTACCTTGTTCCAAAATTCTTGGGGTTGTTATCGATATGTTTAAACACAATTCAAACGTGCTCTGACATGTTTAAGCTTCAACAATGGGATTTTCTTGGGGTCTTGATACAAAACCTGCAGGATTTGAAACTCTACTGATTGTATACTTTCTCACATTTATCCCATCTCCTTTGGGATCGGTTGGAATTTCACCACGAGTAAGAAAAGTGTGTGTTTCTAGTTTTCCGCTTACCGCCCTGCGTATAAACTTATTAACGAATATACATATTTTTTTAAATATTTACGAACAAGTAAATAAAAATCTATGAAACTTTGAGAAAGTGTTTACGATATTATTCTGCTACTTCACTCTGAAATTAAAAGTATTTAAAGCAATACTAGTGAAAATATGTCAGAAGATAGGGAACACTTTTGATCTCAAAATGTTATGTTTTTAACGAGTTTGAGAACTGAACACAATATACCCATAATTTTTTAATTATATAATATTCAAACATTACATAAAGTAGGAAAATGCTTAGAACACAATAAGTGCATAATTAGTATGGGAATGCGGCCCTTTTTATAAATGACTTTTAAAAGACGTTGGTCCACAGAATTAGTCAAATTTGTGATTTCGTCAACATTTATTCCTCGCGATACCTTTTGGAGATCATCCCATGCCTCATATTTACTCTTAAATTGGCGTCACTTGCATAGAGGCGTCGCTTAATGATACTCCAAATATTCCAATTGGGGTCAGTTCTGATGAATTTGCAAACCACTCTATCTTACGTAGCCCATAGAACCCTATTTTCCAAGAACTTTGCAGCAAATTCTACCTAATACGACCAAGGCCATCAACTCCCCGTATTTCCTCCTACAACACACAACACGTTAGGTAACATAAAAATATATGTGCGTGAGGTCGCCAAGTTAATCAAGAACTTTGATTCCAATAAAGCAACTGGCCCTGACGGTATTCCAATTATAGTGTTAAAAAAGCTACAACCAAACTTGCCTCCATACTACCAAACTGCTTAAGCGTTACCTTAAGGATGATTTCTTTTCAACACCAATGGAAAACCTCATCAGTATGCCCTCTATTTAAGAAATCAGATTATAAGTCATCTTCCTCTCAATACAAGCCAATAAGTCTCCTGAGTGGCATGAGTAAGTTGCTGGAATCCATATTAGCAGAAATAACCTTCTTAGTGACACACAATATGGTTTCCGTTCTGCTAGATCTATAGCAGACGTGCTAACAGTTATATCATATAGAATTGGCGAATCTCTCGACAAAGGCTTCATTTCTAGGGCAATTGCTCTTGACATATCAAAGACCTTCGATAAAGTACGGCATAAAGGCCTACATCACAAGATTTCCAGATACGGTATAACTGGAAATGTTTTCTCTATCATTAAATAATTTCTCTCTGATAGGCTCATAAGAGTAGTGGTTGATTGGCAGAAATCAGAGACCCACAGTATTAATGCTGGAGTCCCTCATGAGTCCATCTTGGGCCCAACTCGCTTCTTGATCTACATCAATGATCTCACAAAGCACACACTAAAATCATTCGTAGACATCTATGCTGATGACACGACGATCTATGGCAACACATCAAACGCCGTAAATGACAAAGTTCTCTCTGATTCTTTCTCCTCCGATTTTTAGCGCGTGGTTCAGTGGGGGAAGAGGTAGCTGGTTACCTTTAATGCATCTCAGACCAAGCTCCTATCATTATATCATAAACGCCCTGGTCCCATCTGGCATCGATTGAAATGAATGGCTCTCGTCTAGGGGACGCCCCATGTTTTGATAAGCTTCTGGGTTTGACCTTTACTCCTGACCTGAAATGGAACATGTACATCAAGTCTGTTGCCAAAGTCGATGGGAAGATTGTAGGGTCCTTCTACCGCTCCAGATAATATATTACTTCTGATGCAATTCTCTATCTATATAAAAACCAAGTACGTCCAAGGATGGAGTACTGCTGCCACATCTGGGCAGGAGCTGCTAAAAACAGCCTATCTTGCCTTGACCGAGTACAAAATAGACTTCGTGTCTTGGTGGGGGATGCCCACTGTCAATAATTTTCCCCACTCTTTATCCGTGGCTAAATCAAACCGTAGATTCCATGAACAAAGCTTCTTTCTTAGAAGTGCACTGCTGTGGAACTCTCTGCCGCTTGCCTGCCCCTCCCCCCCCGAATTCAACTTGGATGTCTTGAAGTCTAACACAAACAAATTTCTGATGAACCGCCCCCTTAATAATGACACCTTATCAAATCCCCAATACTAAATATTACTATGATACTACCCCATTGATGTACCCACAATACACCTTGTCCCCGAGTTGCTCCTGGGCCTTGATAAGTGTTAACCCCCATGTAAAAAAAAATGTTTTTTGCAAATACTCTTTGCTTTTGTTTTCTGCATGCGAGGGAGCATTATCCTGCAGGAAAATTATAGTTCTTGTGAACGTCAACCTTTGCTTCTTCAACTATTGTTCAAAGTGCTCCTTCATAAAAGCTATGTAAGCATTTGACTTCATTTTTACGTCTTCTGGGTCTCTCCATGGGCCAACTAAATAACCTCTGATAATTCCAGCCCAAATAAATATCCCCCCCCCTTGTTGGCGCCTTCAACGCTGATGACATTGTCGTTCATCTAATACCCATCCCTTTCTCTATCTATTTGGACCATCAACGGTGACACGCACTTCATCCGTGAACAAAACTTTGGAAAAATCCGTTTTTACGTTGTCCTCTGCCCATTTGTATCGGTTTTGTATCTGATGTTTCTTTAATGGCGGCTCTGTCACGGCTTAACAGACTGTGACACTTCTTTCAGAAGGCGATATCGAGTACTTTTTGAGACATTCTTTAATCCGATTTGGTCAAATACTTCTCGAGTTTTCTGCCCAGGGTTCTTAACATCTTCACGTTCACTTTGGAGAAGGGAACGGCGTGAAACCACTCTAGATTTACCTTTATCAGCTCTTATACGTATCTTTGTCGGGTACTTGACAAAGTTCGTCACAGTTTTAAAGTACCTTCCTATCATTTTCGATATTTCGAGGGTAGTTTTATCTTTTGCTAGCTGTTCTGTAATATGACTCTTTTTAGAACTATTCAATCCACCTTTACGACCCATTTTATTGACGAAACAAACTTCCTTGTTAATAATTTGGCACACCTCAAATACCGTGGAGTCAGCAATTACGATGACAAGTTGTTTACATTGCGCGGAACAGTACGAAAATTTCACAGTACTGCAGCTCAGTAGTGCTACCGTTTCCGAAGCTTTTGATACGAAACTACCGGTTAGTTTCTAAAACTGGTAAACAGTGTTATCTCGTTAATAATTTGACAAGCAGTGTAGATACTATATTGACTTAATTAATCATGGTGAACAAATCTTCTGATTTAGTAATTTGGCAGTTTACCCAAATAAAATAATGTAATAACGGACGTTGAGACAAAAAATAACGAGCAAACCAGGCATATACTTTATGAAACGTGCAATCTTTTATCCCTGTCAAACATTAACATGTTTGGTTATCTACTACATTTGTCGTGAGGATTCTGACCGACTAAGGACCGGAGTCTATATTCCTAACAGCCCTTTCACGAAAATAAACTTTTAATTAGAATCAAACGACCAGGTCTTCAGACAAATTTTACAATATAGCTTTAAAAACATATTTTCTTTATTGCTCGCCCTGGACCCGAGTCTGTTCTATTATCATTCACGCCACTCCTTCATCTATGTAAGACACTCCATTAACACTAGGGCACATATTCATGTATGCCAACCACGTTAATTCGTTTGGCTTCTCCAACTACATTCACATACTCATAGCTAGTAGCATATCACATAACTTTATGGGTTATGGTATTTGGTGGTGTTTCAAGAGAGAACATAACCATGTCACCTCATTCTTTAAGAAGTCGACTTTAAAATAAACACCAAAGTGTACCCGGATATGCTGATGAGTGTGTTAATTCCATGGTACAACCAGATCGCCGTTGGTAGTCCCTGGATGTGTCAGCAGATTGTGGCGGCAGAAAACTCCCTAAAAAAACTCAGTGTTGTATTCAGAAAAAGTCTTCCACTTTGTACCCATCTCTCTCATACCTTACCTCCCTCGACCTGAACACGCTGGACAATCTGTCTATTCACATATCTGTCCATTGTTTCGCCCCCGTCTAAGTTGTTCTTAATACTTGAATAAAATGTTATACGGTTCACTGTATAAGATTTACGCGAATGTGGACAATTAGTATGTTATATACTAATGTATGAATTCTTTTTTATTCTTTGAAAATTTTTAAAATAAAACTGTAATGTTGCTTGTTTTTAGGGTGACAGCTTTATCATATCATTCCAACGTTTATATCTATGAAATTGAATTATTGCAACGCAATTAAAAAATACACAGCTAATAATTTATAATAAACGAAGGTTATATCAAACACGAAAATAGATTGATAGATCCCAAAAGGTAACCGGTCGAGCATCAATTCTAAATATACATATAACTGAAAACACCTTTTGTGACGTAAGATAGTGTAATATAAGTTGTATGCGCATTTTATTACTCATAGCATTTTATGTTAAAATAGTACTTAATACTCTTTGCATAGCATGCATTGACATTGTCGTGTAAATTAAATGACAGGCAATCGAAAGAATGAAGTAATACTTAAAACACAATATATAATTACAGTGCCACGCAAAAGTATTGGATACATTACATTTTTCTTCATAACTTTAATGAGGGTTCACGATTTTATCTTAAATTTGGTCAGTATAGTGCTATCACTATTCTAACTAATATTTGTGAGGTAGTATTTACAAAATGAAAGTATAGAAAGTGTATATGAAAGGAAAAGTATAAATCAACTAACGCGAAAGTATTGGATACATTGCTTTAATATTTGCTTGCATAACTTTATTGTGCTCAACAGCTTTCAATCGCTTTCTATAGTTGCATACATGTTTTTTCTCCAAAGATATGCAGGTATTTGGCGCAATTCTTCTTTGCAAAACTCTTCTAGTTGTTTAACATTTTATTCAATTCGAACCACCGCCAAACTTTACCGTAGGAATGGTATTCTTTTTATAGGCGCTGGCATTTTTACGCCATGCATGTGTTACGGTATTTCTTCCAAAGATTTCGATTTTTGTTTTGTCTGACCAGTTTACCTTGTTCCAAAATTCTTGGGGTTATTCCCGATATGTTTAAACACAATTAAAAGGTGGTCTGCCATGTTTAAGCTTCAACAATAGGATTTTCTTGGGCCTTGATACAAAACCTGCAGGATTTGACATTCTACTGATTGTATACTTTCTCACATTTATCCCAGCTCCTTTGGGATCGGTTGGAATTTCACCTTGAGTAAGAAAAGTGTGTGTTTCTATCTTTCCGCTTACCCACCTTGGTTTTTTTGTTTAATAACCTGGAAAAATTTGCAACAATTTCACCAGGGGTTTTTAGAACTTTCTAATAACGTATTCAACTGTATCAAGTGGTAGATTAAGTTCCCTTGATATTAGTCTATACCCTTTTCCTTCTTTGTGCTTATCAATGATTTTTTTTTACGAATGACTATTGGTAACTATTCAGTTTTAGGCATTTTTATAAATGAACTGGTTGACTTTGAAAGAATGAGCCCTAAACCTTGCAGAATCTTATAAAATTATTTTAATATAAAGCGCTCTGATAGGTCAGTAATAACTCGTTTAAATTATTGCAACACGCTAAGCAGATGCCATTAAAATTTATTTCAGAAAACTATTTTTAAGTGTATACAATACTTTTGTGTTTGTTAATTCATATTTTTCCTTAAATAAAATCTTTCTAAACTTTGATTTTGTAATTACTACTCCAAATATAATTTAGAATAGAAATAAAAATATACTGACAAGTTTTAGGTAAAATCCAGAACCTAATTAAAGTTATGCAGAAAAATGTAATGTATCCAACACTTTTGCGGGGCAGTATATATACACCTAATGTACATTTGTTTCATAGCATACTAAGTTTCCACATATGTTATGTCTTATACAAGGTACGGCATAAGATTTTCTTAAAACATTTAGAACTACTTAAGCACAGAGAAAAAGGATGGGCACGTATGAAGATAGACTGATAGTTATAATACAGAACATAATTGAAGTGGATAGGTTGATTGACAGTTATGCATTTCAGTAAAGAAATGAGCGAGTAGGTAAACGTAAGCAAAAGTAGATATTATTGATAAATAATAAATCATGACATGCAATTCTGTTTGTTGTTCATATTTTTTGTAAGTGCATTCTTTATTACTTAGATGCCATCGTACACAAATGCTCGTATTTTGACATTTCCTGATGCATGTGATTAGATATCGTGAAATTCAAATCAATCTTCTAGAAAATAGATCCAGCACGACTGTACTATGCACTGAACGCCCCTGGCGTAAGAACGACTATGAATGAACTCAATTACCTAAGTCCAATACGTAATATTCGTATCTGTATATGTATATTTTCGTATTTTCTCTTTCTTATGTATAAACACACTGATATAGGTATATATACACATGTACATATATATATGCATATTCATATATATATATATATATATATATACATAAACGTGTACGTGTTTATTATTTATTCATATATATATATATATATATATATATATATATATATATATATTGTAAATATATATATATATATATATATATATATATATTCATATAACGGTATATCTACACACACGCGCACACACACATACACATATATATATTAAAAAAAAAACACGTTTGTCCAGCTGGGCCATTTTGAGTAATGAGAACAAATAACTACACTTTTATTAAACATTATAAATTAAGAAGCAACATTTAATTTGAAATTGAATATCTAAGAATGTGTACTTTTACATACTTTACAAAGTAAAATATAAAAAAAAAGTTAGTTTGAATCTAAAAATCGCATGTTTTTACGTTATGCTGTGTACATTTAAGTAATAAATGCATATTTTATGCAACAATATACCCACACGCACTCACACAAGTATATATATATATATATATATATATATATATATATATATATATATATATATATATACATATATTATCTATTTTTTTTAAATTATATATTACTAAATTGTATAACCTTCTTTTTAAATGTGTATATATTCTCCCTGTGTGTAAAAAGCTTTTACAGAAAATTGATTTCAATTATATATACATATGCGTTAGAATGTTTGAAATAAACCCACACCATTAACTCTATACTTCTGTTTTCACGATTCTGTTCTTTAATTGTATTCTGATCGTACTAATTCAGAAATCCTACTTGCAAATTACAACTTACTATATTAGTTGTGTGTAAAAATTATGTCGATTTTTATGGTAAAATCTAAAAGATCATAACCTCATTCATAAAACAACTTTAATAATCAAAATAAGTACCATGAGAAATGGCACATTTTAGCCAACTGTAAACACGTGTAATTGTCTCATTAGCATAGACATCCTAAGTTATGTAAGGGAGGAGGGTATTGAAGGCGATTATTCTGTACCATCCTGACATTTGAAGAATTTTTCGGGAAGGGAGCTTGAAAAAGTGTCAAACAGTGAGCAAGAAAGCCGGTGAATATGACGGAAGATGCAGAGTCCCGTAGCCCTATTCGTTCAGCTGCTGCGGGCGAGTGTTTTCATGGAGGAGAAATGACCAATCACGAGATCACACGTTGGAACATCTGGTGCATTTCGTCAATTTGTACGTTGAGAGCATTGCCAGGACCGCTGCAAAATAGGTATATTCTCTCTACCGTGCTTGAAACTTACTAACGCCCGAAAGTACCCTATACCCCTATAAGGCAACCATTCGCCTATGTATGGAGTAGTGTTGTCATATTCGGGCTGGTGGATCTGCTACTAGTCTCTCGATCATAGACAACGTTCAAAAGAGAGTCGCTAATCTGATAGGTCCTGAACTGTCATCATGGCCCATCGACAAAATGTTGCATACTTATGCCTGTTCTACAAGGACTTTACCCGCGAATATTCTGATGAACTGCAAGCACTTGTTCCCTCTCAACACAAATACTCCCGACAAACCCGACTAGCATCTAAATCTCTCCCCTTCACAGTAGAGCTCCCTACATGTAAGAGAACCTTCTACTCCAGTCGTTTCTTCTTCACAACAGTTATACTTTGGAATTCCCTTTCAGGCCCCTGCTTCCACAACTGTACTGACATGCAGAAGTTCAAGTGTAACGTGAACGGACATCTTGCTGCCTAACTCCCTATACAGTACCCCTGGTGCTTATGTCTCTGATAGTAGCCTCCTACGCCAATGTTGCAATGTGCCTTGTTTGGGGTGAAAATTTTATACAAAATATACGTCTCCACCGTAAGCGTTTCGCCCTTAGAACCTATCCCAATCCACCAAACAGTCATCATAATCTACTTTGGTTGAATTTTGGCTACGGGAAGTGTTGTGGAGCTTCTCGGGCATCCAAACACTGTAGCGAACGTCGTCAGTTGCCGTAGAGGATCCACTTCCCATCAAACATCAAACTCCGCTCGAGAAATGGGTCGTTTTTGCTGAACAAAAAGGTCGTATTAAGGACACCTAAACACGATGTTTTTTTTGTTTTTTTTTTTATTATCGTTCACTCCACGCAGCATCCATTCATCAAACTTTTTTTAATCGCTATTTGATGTAAATGGAAGACGAATGTTGAGTTCTCTAACCTTGGTTCAAGAAATATTTTCCTGTGGTTTTGCAAGGATTGACTTCATTTAAGCCTCTAAAATGTTCGTTATTAACCGCAGTCGGTCAGGCGCGACCGACTGTGTCTTCGGGCATCATCATCATTGAGACAGTTCTTGAACAACTCTTGTGCCACACGCTCAGTAGTGGTTCATGTGCCAAACGAATCAATGATATAAACTGTCGCAGCTTTTCCGACTAGTTTAACTGGAGAAAAGAAATCGAGCGGATTTCAATCTTGTCCATGGTGCTGACAAGCCTGCATAATATACATGAAGAGAGCAGGTACCATAACGAAGAACACGATTCGACAGAACGAAAAACATGCTTCAAAATCATATAAAACATGGCTATATACGGCAATGGATTAATTCAGAAATCCTATAGCAAACACTCATATCTGAGAAAACGATATGGTTTATGTTATATATATATATATATATACATATATATATATATATATATATATATATATATACTAGTAATATGCAGGGCTACATACGTATGCCTAAAATTAGCACACTTTAACTGATTGAATCTCAGTCAACTATTTGTACACCTAGATATATTGGGACAAATTTTCCAATGTGGAAGAAATACTATTAGAAAGACGCAAATAATTACTATTGTATGTATGTATATATATATATATATATATATATATATATATATATATATATATATATATATATATATATATATATATATATATACATAGATAGATAGATAGATAGATAGATAGATATATAGATATATACATAGATATACATATATATGCATATTTATACATATATATATAGGTATATTTATACATATATATAGGTATATTTATATATATATGTATATTTATACATATATATATATTTATACATATATATTTATATATATATATATAATTTAAAGGAGATTACAACAATAGTCTAAAGAGCTGAGTGTATTTCAATGTAACAGTGAAATTACTAGTTTAATTAAAATACAGGAAAGGGCAAGTGCTCGTTGTAATTTAGATATATAATAAGCTCGATAGGTAAATATCCTATATTTATATATATATATATATATATATATATATATATATATATATATATATATATATATATATATATATATATATATATATATATGTTTATTTTACTTCCTCAGCAGACACAAAACTACATCAATCGCTAAACCCGGGAAATTACGGAACACAACATTGAATTTCTTAACTTAGGACCTAATTGATTTTCTTTACTTAGGACCATATTTTACCCATGCAATATATATAAAATATATAAAAATATATAAAAACTTTTGCATATTTTCAAAAGTATTTATAAATAATAAGAGAAAAATGAATAATAGTATTAGAAAGGGATCATCTACGAACTGAAGTGAGCTTGTATAAATGCCCCTCGTACTAGGTTCATCCTGTATATTTACTGTATCTTTAGATTATTTTGTATAAAGTACAGTTGCTCTCATAGTTATTGACTTCACAACGAGCTTCTCTACGATTACAGCATTTTGAAATAGCATGAATGTGGTATTTCGTTATATTCACCCCCCCACCGATCAGTTTTACTTTGAATAATTGATGAGACTGATTTGAACTAAATTTGGATCTTGTCCTATTTCTCTTTCCTCATTAAAATTTTAATAGCTCCATTTTCTAGGAGCCTAGCTGTAGGAAATGCATAAGTATGGCAGTTTGTGTATTACTAATTTCTGACTACTTTTTCTTGTATAAGTTTTTACGACTTGCTTCTGCATTCGGTATTTTACATTTTACCGGTCGCCCAAATGGAGATAATGATACACAGGCAGAACCTGGGGATGGGTGTTAGCTACTTAATGTGGCAGGGCGTGCACTTATTGTCATTGTGAGATTACATATTTAAAAAAAAAACATTATTCATAAGCCTTGATATTAGGGACACATTATTATCATCTGATCTAAGAAGAGTAAACTAGTTTTAGAGCTATTTTTATTCGTATTGAGTAAATTATTCTAGAAAATTCATTGCACGCAGTTGTAGGAGACATCAGTTCACCGTTTACTGCAATGGAAGCTCTTGGTGTATTTTCGTGACGTTTTAATCCATAGTTATTTTATATTATTTGGAAACGTTTGTAAGTACTGCTTGAATGGTTTGTAAGTTTGGTTTCGAGTTTGTTTTTTTTTTTACTGGTGGATTTTCCTTCGTTATGCTGGTGTATAATATTTTCAGGATTGGACTATGAAGCTTGAAAGATAATCTCCAGTGTTCACAATAGTAGCACGAGGTGATGTTCAATCTATGAGAAACCAATATAACCTACAACGATGTCTAGAGGTTTCCGCGTTTTAGTATGTTTACACCCTTTTGTACTAAGTCAACAATGCAAAAGTTGTATGTTATTGCAGGCAATGTTCTTTGGTGTATGTCAATATTATTGTGTTTTTCAAATATATATAAAAAATTCGTTACAGGGCAGATAATCTTGTGACTAATCTCAGCATGCTAGATTGAGTCGTTCTCTCTTATGTTAAGGTATTTTTATTTCTCCTTCTCTCCTAGGACCTTTGTACCCGTCTCTACATCAAGTTAGTGACACATGGAAAATTACAATTAAAATTTTTTTAAAAGTATTTAAATATCATAGAGTAAAGGAAGTTCATTAAAAGACTATAGTTCACATCCAGATTGCATGGTAAAATCCGTAGGAATGTCTTTGATAGCAGAAAGGAAATGTGATCCAATCTGTACTTTTAGTAACTCACATCACAATGTAACAGTCCGAAGTTGTTATTTGTTCTTTTTTATGTAATGAGTCCGGAAAAAAATTATATATATATATATATATATATATATATATATATATATATATATATATATATATATATATATATATATCCGGTGGATCTGTTTATTAATAAAAATATAATTTAATATATTATTATTTTAATGATTATAGAACATGAGCTTCAAATTCCGTTCCAAAATAACTTCGAATTGTTAATAAAATAAAATAACACCACTTACAAAAGTAAAAGAGAAAAATTAAATTTAAAATAATAAATATTAAAAAAAATAAAAATGACAAGGAAAAATAAATGAACAAATAAAATAATTAAAAATAAAAAAAATAAAATATTAAAATAAAATAAAATCAAAATAAAATTAATAAGAAGAAAATGAAAGAAATGTAAATGCTTACGCGTAATAAGTTAGCGAATAGAAGAGAAGATAAATGAAATAAACGGGAAGGAAATGAAATAGATTAAGGAATAGATGAGATATACATAAGAGTATAATAATGAAAAAAGAAATAGAGCGGGAAGAAATAGAGAAAAAGTAAGAGAAACTAAGAAAACGAAGTCATTAAATCTTTTTAAGATAAAATGACAGTCCGCGAAAATAAGTCAGATCCCGACAGAAGGCCAGAGCGTCTGTACATACGAAGGAAAGAAAGACAAAATCAAAATCCCGCCATGCCAAGTAGAAATGTTCGCTTAAATGAATTTAAATGAATTTAAATCAAGTCAACTCAAAATTATCTTATTTAATATAAACAGTAAAATTCTTGCTAATTTGTTACGTACTGATAATATCCTTTATATGGCAATATTAAACTGAAAATTATGAACTACAATTTTTTTACAAGGTGGTAAGCACATATCAAGGCCATGAAGCAACTCAGCGATAAGGGGTATTGCATGTGCAGTACGTTAGTTTGGAAATTTAATAAAGTGTTTCCTTAAGGGGCCGGTTCATCAGGAATTTGTTTACGTTGGACTGGAAGACATTAACGTTGTAGTCAGGTGGGAAGCAAGCAGACGGAACAGAATTCCACAGCCGTGCAGTTCTAAAAACGAAGCTTTGTCCATGGAATCTACGTTTTGATTTAGGCACAGATAAAGAGTGGGGAACATTTTTGACAGTGGTGTCAGCTACATGGGTGTTTATCGTAAAAGATTGGCGAGAGGGGGCCAGAAAATGTGTTATGTACTGCCTTATTATTAAAAGATGACGTATGTATTTGTATTGTTCTTTGTGAGAGTCTTGCGAGAGATTAATGTTGAGTAAGAGATGTTCATGTTGTAAGAAGAGATGAGAGATATTAACATTGTTAGAGAAGAGATGTGGACATTAACAAGTATATATAAAGAGAGGGAAATATAAATACATTTTGGAGAAGATTTGATATATAGATAGATAGACCGATAGTTTGACATCTATACTTTTGACAGTTCTGTGAACGGGAGTGTCTCTATAACATTTATACTCTGACACATATACTTTCTAACACATATTTTAGATGACAATTATATCAAGGTTCTTATAACATAAATAACAACACGATGACGCAGATAAAAAACATATTATGATACATTTATTTCTTCTTCGACCGGTCGAACATGATTTTATCTCAGGGATTCAAAGTTGTTACATGGTTATTTCTAAACGCCTAGAGGGTGCATTGACTCTAACGGAGAATCGATCTGAACCTCTCTGCTTCTCTCCCTTCACTGATTCGGATTTTCACTTATCTAACTAAATTCAGAACTCATGACGTCATTGCACGAGCAAGCACGTGTATATGAGACCCATGGCATGAATCCTTCTCTAACCTAATTTTACGTAACTCACTTTACAATAACATTTTCCATTCTCTTTGTTTAATAAAAGAATTTAACCTATTTGTTAATTCTGTAACCCACATTTCTATTATGTTTTCTTTCTAAGAATGTAAATAGTTTCCATCCAAATTGTATTTTAAATATTTTAACAGAATAACAATTTACCTGGATATTCCATTCATAACATTCTGTGTTTATTTTAACTTTTGATTGGAATTCTCAATTCCAAGTATAGCTTCGCAAGTTCGAATCCTTGACTATCCTATTTCATATTTACATTTAACTGATTCCCTATTTTTATACTTACATGAAAAGGGGACATGCCCCAGTAGCTACTTCACCTGATAGTAGCCCCCTACACCACTGGCAATGTGCCTTGTTTGGGGTGAAAATGTAATAAAAAACAATAAAAAATAACATATATATGTTCACAACCGTGTAACATAGACAGATTCTCCTGCATTTTGATATATCGTATATAAGTTTCTTGGTTGAATTTAAAAATTCTGAAAAAACAACATACAGAAATATATATTCGATTTAAGAATTTAATGCTTGACAAAAGGAATATATAGAAATGTTTATTTTAAAATTCCTTAATCCATGGATTTTCAACGATGATTAATATCACCAGAAGAAATGAAATACAGGTAGCAAAATGTTCAGCTGCGAATTGACGCTATTTTGCTTTTCAGCACAATTATTGAAATTAGTTTTTAGAGTGGTTGTGGATAATTATACGAAAAGAGAAGTTGATACAACCTGGGTACCCAGAATGACATTGGACTCTTCCGATAATGGATACCGAGGTTGTATAAACTTCTGTTTTCGTATAATTTTCTCCATATAATTATCCACAACCACTCAAAGAAAATATTTCAATAATTGTGCTGAAAAGCAGAATAGCGCCCATTCGCAGCTGGACATTTTGCTAACTGCATTCCTTTCCTCTGATGATATGAGCCATTGTTTAAAATCCATGGATTAAGGAAATTCAAAATAACCCCTTGTATATATATATATATATATATATATATATACAAGCAGACGTACCCGTTATTGCCTGGGTTCAAAAACAGCTTACAGAAAAACGACTGTGATTGATGAAAGTATGATAGGTTATGAAAAGGACATAAGGACATGGTTGTAAAGTGATAGGTTTCATACTCAAAAATTTTACCCAAAGCAAAATATGATGAAAGCAAAGATGATTTTTGCGAAAATATATTTTTTATATAAACTTTGTTTCCATTCGTAGACAAGAGTAACCAACAAAATGATGTTTCCTTATGAAGAGAAAATGTTATATATATATATATATATATATATATATATATATATATATATATATATATATATATATATATATGTGTGTGTGTGTGTGGGTGTGTGTGTGTGTGTGTTGCAATATTTTGGATGTGTAATGGGGTATGAACCCACACAGCCAGACGATTCTATTTATAAACGATGCTGCTAGGAACTGATGAATCGAATTTATTCACGTTCCGATACCAACCAATAAGAAACCAGAATTGCTCCATAAATATTAACCCTTTTCTGTGGCAATTTCGCATATTTTTTTTCGTCTCGACACGGTAAGAATATTTTGCTCTGTGGAACTGTCTACTGGGAAAAAGTCAACTCTCAGGTCTTGTGTGTAACAAAGAACCATCGGAACCTGTTTTGTTTACTGCAAACCAGTCACCTCTCAATACTTGTTTAGAACAAGGAACCACCTGAAACTGTTGGGAAACTAAACATGGTTTATACTTCTAGAGGTTATGGGCCCAGTGTAGTTTTATTTCGATGGATCAGAATCAAAATTTGAATTGTGGCAAGTTAAATTTCTAGGAGATCTACGAATTCAAAAGCTACACAAAGTGCTTCAAACCCAACCTGAAAACAGAAACGACCCCGACTTTATTGAAAAGAACGCAACTGTCTTTTCGGAATTAATACAGTGTTTAGATGACCGACGTCTATCACTGGTAAAAAAGAGAAGCCCTCGACGATGGCTGCAAAGCATTAAACATAATGAGAGAGCAGTATTTATCGAAAGGAAAACTCAAAATTATGTCATTATACTCTGAACTGACCTGTCTTAAACGAATGGAAGCCAAAACCATTACTGATTATATTATAAGAGCCGAAACGACTGCAATTTGTTTAAAAATGTCTGGTGAAGTTATAAGTGACAGTCTGCTCATTACCATTGTCCTTAAGGGATTACCGAGTGATTACAAGCCATTTACCACCGTGATAACCCAGAAAGAAAAACCCATGGTTTTAGCCAATTAAAGGAAGCACTCAGAAGTTATGAAGAAACTGAAAAAATGATCACAGAAATAAAAGAATACACAAATATAATGAAATTTAAAAATACACATATAAAAAGACCAAAATAAAATTATACCCATGCCAGGAATAAAAACTGCAACTTTGCCAAAAACAATTTTTCTCCTAAGAAAAGTACAAAAATGATTTGCTATAATTGTGGACGACCTAATCACAAGAGTTTCCAATGTAGATACAGGACTCTAAATCGCGACTCCATTAAAATGTAGACACCTCTGTTAGCGAACATACATTTTTTGTGTACATTTAATGCTTCAACAAACAATAATAATGTTTCTTGTAGGGGCACGGCACATGTGATTACAAAGGAATCTGATTTTATCAATTTTGACCCCAGCTTTAAGCCACAAAAACATTTTGTAGAATAAGCTGAGGAGACTTGAGTAAATAGTATCGTTTTGAAAAGAGGCAATGCGAAAATCTCGCTAAAGAACAATAAATATGTTTCTGTATTTTAGAAAACGCTTTTCTAACCCCCAAATTTAAATATAATATATTTTCTGTACAATTTGCCACCAAACAAGATACAAATATACACTTTAGCCCCAATAAATCAAAACTGGTATACCCGAATAGAACTGTATTCGACATTAAAAAAAATGGAAGACTATACTATTTAAATAGCGTAGTCCCATCGAAAACCGTCTGCCGTGATCTACAGACATGGCATAAAATTCTTGGACACTGCAATATTCCTGCTATCAAAAAGTATCCGACTGTAGTTGATGGAATGAAAATACAAACATCAAAAACTTCAACTGCGACGTCTGCACGAAAGGGAAAATGACCAACTATCAAAGCAAGATACCAGAAAAAAAGGCCAAAAAAGTCCTATCAATGGTGCAGTGTGACTTTAACGGTCCCGTGGAACAAATGACCAGAGAACATGATAGATATGTGTTGAATTTCGTAGATTACCATTCAGGTTAAATAATGGTTTACTTTTTAAAGAACAAATCTGATACCCTGCTAGCAACTAAAGAATATCTAGCCGACATGGCACCCTACGGTGAAGTCAAGTGTATTCGCTCTGACCACGGGACGGGATTCACCAATAAAGACTTTGAACTTTTACTAATTAACCATCATATCAGGAAAGAAACATCAGCTCCTAGATCGCCACACCAAAATGGGACTGCTGAACGTGCGTGGCGGACACTTTTTGAAATCACAAAATACCTACTTATTGAATCAAAACTCCCTAAAAATCTCTGGACGTACGCACTTATGGCGGCAGCCTATATACGCAACATGTGCTTTAACAAAACAGTATCTAAAACACCATATGCACCATTCTGTGGTAAAAAAAATTTTTCAGCATAATGCATATATTTGGTTCAACTTGCTTTGCATATTTATATAAAAAGAGTAAATTGAATATTAAAGCCGACAGAGGTATATTTCTTGGATACGATAAAAACAGGCCAGCCAAGTTAGTACATTTTCCAGAAAAAATATAATATAAAGAATCGGATGTGTAAAATTCACAGACATGTTTAATTTTACAGAGAACCCCCGTCATATGAAGAATATTAAATTATATTCCCTCAAATAATTAAAACAACCGAAGACAATAAAATTACGGAGAGAAGAGTGTCGATGATGATGATGATGATGATGATAGTGATGATGATGATGAAATAAATCTCAAAAGAAATAGAAGGTTAGCCGATTTGTTTGTGGTCGACAATATAAAAGATTATCAAATCGACTATTGCTATTCAATGAGAAATGCACCAAAAGCTTTAACGAAGCAATTAATTCAGAACATTGTGATGAATGGAAAATTGCCATGAAAAAAAAATAGATGCCTGAACCGAAAATGATACCTATACGGTAGTGCATCTCCCAAAAGATAAACATGTTATTTCTGCAAGATGGGTCTTTACAAAAACTACTACAGCATAAGGCGTCAAACAGTACCAAGCTGGATTTATGATTAAATGGTACTCTCAGATTTACGGTATAGAATATTTTTCTACGTTTTCACCGACCACAAACCGAAAATGAAGGATTTAAACAGAGCGAAACAAGTCCTGCGTCATTTAAAAAGAACTACAGAACAGAAGTTAGTATTTAGAAAATCAAGAAAACCCCTTAAATTAGAAGATTTTTCGGTTTCAGGCTGGAGAAACGACGAAAATCGGGAGAGTATATATGGATATTGTTTCAGACTTTCAGAAAATGGGCCTATTATTCCATAGAAATCTAAAAACCAACAGATTGTATCTCTCTCTACGTGTGAAGCAGAATTCATCGCGATTACACACACGAGCCAGGAAGCACTCTACCTTAAAACTATCCTAAATACTATTTTAGAGCCAGAATTAACTAAAATCCCCGTAGTAATCATCTGTGAAAATCAAGCCATCGAGTCTTAGCACAGAACATGGTAATCAACCAAAGATATAAGCATATAGATATAAAATACCATTTCATAAAAAACGAGGTGAAAAAGGAATCCATTATTTTTAATTACATATCATGAGACTAAAATATCGCTGATGTATTCACGAAACCCGCAACAAGAATAAAGTTACAGCGTTGTTCTCAAAACTTTTTGGGGGATTCGACTGAATAGTTTTTTTCACGGCCCTGTATGTATATATATTTCAAATGTATCAAAATAAAATCTAATCCTGGAAAAGACGTTAAACTGTATCAATTTCATTAACAATTTAACCTATTATTACGTAACTAATAAATTTGCTGAAAAAAAAAGTCACTTAAAAAAAAAAAAAACTCTTCGTAATTTTCCAATTCGATAAAATACTTTTTCATACGTATTTACAGGTGCGCAGAAATTACAATTGCCTTTTTTGTGCACAGTAGTTTTCTTTCTTATATTTAAAAATGCCCTATATTTTTGCATTGTTTTCATTAACAAAAAAGACATAAAAAAACAAGACAGAAACACTCTTTAAACGGGCACATATTGCATGTCTGTTTATTTGTATGCGTATTTATTTATATGTATGCGTTTTCCTTTTCTTTTATGTTCTTTACAAAACTGCATAATCAAAGTTACAAAATGGTTTCTGTTTTCACATACCCACCCCTTTTTAGGGTTAAAATACCTTCCATTTCTGTCCCCTGTACACATATACCTGTTCTGACATTTGAACACAATTAAAAATGACCTCTTTTTACATGCTAAAATTCTAAGACACAAATGATTTCTAATTTTTGCTATGCAATCTTTAATATAAATATATATATATATATATATATATATATATATATATATATATATTTTGAGCAGAACGAACACAAGGGGCTACCCCATTATAAAAAATATGGAGGATGTTGCAATATTTTGGACGCAGAATGGGGTATTATCCCACACAACCGGACGATTCTATTTATAAACAATGCTGCTAGGAACTGACGAATCGAATTTATTCACGTTCAGTTACCAAGAAATCAGAAACCAGAATTGCTCCATAAGTATAACACCTTTTCTGTAGAAATGGCACATGTTTTTCCGTCTCGACACGGTAAGAATATTTTGCTCTGTGGAACTGTCTACTGGAAACAAGTCAATCTCAGGTCTTGTGTGTAACAACGAACCATCGGAAACTGTTCTGCTTACTGCAAACCAGTCACCTCTCAAAACTTGTTTAGAGCAACGAACCATCCGAAACTGTTGCGAAACTAAACATGACTTACACTTCTGGAATATATATATATATATATATATATATATATATATAAATATATATATATATATGTATATATATATATATATATATATATATATATATATATACATATATATAGAAGGAATAAATGTTTAATACTCAATAAAAGTTAATTTTATGGTTAAAACATTAATTGGTTTGTATATTTAAGTAGTTTATAATTTTTTTAATTCACGAATGTTTTAAAGAAGTTAAAATTGGAGCGACTTTGAAATGGAGAGCTCGTTTTCAATTTGGAGGAGAGGCACCTGGGCATTCTGTGTAAACAATTTAAGAGAGTTCCGTCAACGTAAGAAATATTTATAAACATATTTTAATGGGTTCCGTTATTTGTGCTTCAGGAATATTCGATTATTTGATGTGTAGTTTATATAAAAAAAGTAATTAAGTAGTAATCGCCTCAAATTTCGTTGTAATTTCGGTTCTATTAAATTATTTCAAGTAAAACGCATTAAGACTATTTCAAAACAACAAATAAAACATGAATTGAACTTTTATTGACTATGGTAACATTTATTTATTGTATATTTATTTTTTGTTGTAGTCATTTGTTGGCTTTTCTGCTAAACACTCTCACTAAATAATATCGACGAAATATCGAAAAACAAAGACACGAAAACAGTTTTGAACAAAAAACGATGCTTTACTTACTTTAGTAAAATCATCCGAAACTGCAAAATGGGATATTAAAAAGGTAAACACACAATTATTGTAGTTGTTTAAAGCAAAGAATCGATATAAATATTAATAATAAGAAGAGCTTCGTTTCAGTTTTACAGTTTTGAACGGTGTAGTATTGCGGCGTAGGATTAAGGGTTGTACTATTGTAATGTAACGAACACGCAGAAAGGAGTGTAATCAACTGAATTCCTTCTAGGTCACTGACAAAAAACTTAAACAGATATATGAATAAAATAAAAAAAGGTTATGTAAATGTTTTAAAAAAAACACGTAATCACGTAAGCAGTATTTTCCCTTCTTTTGACACGATAACAAGTAACGTCCTTATTTTTTATTATTTATCTATTTTCGAAAGAGTACCACGTGCAAGTGGAGAAGAAAACAAACAGATTTATGAATAATCTGTGTCGAGAATTGTATAAAGTTCCAACATTTTTTATTCTTTTTAGCTTACACTTTAATAAAAAGAACGTGAATTTATGAGGTGAATTTATTCGACACAATGTGATTCAACTAAAAAATAAATATTATCTAACGTGAATCAATATAAAAGCTATGGAGTTATTGTGGAACCTCACCCATGTTAAAAAAAACCCTGTTTAAACTGTGTGACATTAACAGTCTATGGAGGTAAGGCGTGAACGAAGACCCAATACTTTTATTATACCATATTTCTTCAAACTGAAACATAATTCTCCAAGTATACTTACGCAAATAGATATGAAAAGTCTTTGTTAAACTTCATGCCATATTTCCATGAAGTACAGACGCGAACGCAGCCCCCACAATTTTATAATATCATCCCTATTTAAGTTGAAATATACTTATCAATATATTCTTATGTACATCTACCTCAAAAACCCTTTTAAACGTTGTAGTTTTCATTTTTTATCTCCATCTTTTGTGGGCCAGGCGCGAACTCAGACCCCACAATTTTTATGATCCACCGTTCTGCCAGATCAAACACCCCATTACTGACCCTCGGTTCACCTTCTATCCTTATATGTAATCAGTTTTTGAAAATAGTCAACAATATAGAGCCTATTCATGACCAGCCACACACACACAGACGTTCAGCTTTATATATATATATATATATATATATATATATATATATATATATATATATATATATATATAAAATATATTTTAGTCATCGACATACAGACCTGTTTCGTTGTTTCACAACTCATCAGTGCCGCTAGACTAACACCTCTCACAAGCCGAGGATCGAACCTAGAACCGTCGTGATGACAGTCGGCAGTCCTACTCCCTGACTACGGAATCGGTGGCCGACATTAAACTGTCCGAACGTCTATTTAAATAAACATCCGTCCGCTACTCGTAGAGGGCTCAAACGTTTGTTTGTAAACAAATCGCGAGCTTCGCATTATTTCAGCTAAATTAAGTAGCGAGTAAGATAATTTACGAGAGTGCTCTACTAAAGAGGGGAGCTTTTTTTTTATATATATATATACTAGCAATCGGTGCCCGGCGTTGCCCAGGTGTTTTGAGGTTAATGCTGAGAAAAAAAAAACGGTCAATTTTTAAAACCTTTGACCCCTATTATGACCTCTAAACATTTATTGTTTAGGGATTAAGTAAAGTTAATAAGTTAGATCCATGTCCAAGGAATCTATATCTAAAATATCACGTGTTTACTGTTTGGACCCAAAATTGTAGGAGGAGTTTGGTAGAGTTCTCAAAGGTCAAATCGTTGAATATTGACCACTTAATCGCCAAATTTCTGTCGAAAACCTATCACATCGATTTTCCCAAATCTCAGTACCCTGTATATCAAATTTCGAATCTCTAGGCTTTAAATTGACAGAGTTTTAGCGTAGGGAAATACACACAGACACACAGACACACACATACACTTATATATATATATATATATATATATATATATATATATATATATATATATATATACATGTGTGTGGCATCCGTCAGTCGAAACGACTATGGATCAGCAGCGCCGTATTAAGATGTTGTTATAAACATAAACATCATATATATAAGGATAATAGTACGCCATATATATAACAAGAGACCATTATTTACTCAAGTGAAAGGAAAACCCGGGGGAACTTTACCCAAAAATAAATCTATATTTTTTTTGTGTGTAATGATAGTCTTATAAGCGAGTAATTAATAATTCAGCCATCTTGATTCTTAACCAAACAGAAACTTCAAGTAGGGGGAGTTCCCTTTTTTTTTTTTGATAGCGAGGCCAAATTTCGCGAATTTGGCCTTTTTTTAAAGCAGTTTGGCCTTCAAAATTTCTGTTTGGCCTTTTTCTTCACCGATGAAATCTAGAAACGCAACGGGAATTTTCGGCAAAAAATGTTGTTACTATGCACATCTATGTAATGAAATACAATTTGTGGCAAAATTTCAGGAAAAACTAATGGATGGTTATCTCGCAATAGTCCGGACAATTCGCTAAATTATCTCGTCAAAACCTTAAATCTCGAATTTTTGTGCATTTTTTTTGGTGGGGGCTAATTTGGCATAATAGTGTCCATTTAATAGTATTATCTTGAAAAAATAAAAAAATAAGGAAAATTACCAAAAAACAAACAAACAAGAACAACAAAAGTGTGCCGTATTTTTAAAAGTTTTATTGCGTTGTTTTTATTTGCTTTTTTTATTTCATCGGTGAAGAACATGGCCAAACAGCAATTTTGAAGGCCAAACTGCTTTAAAAAAAAAGGCCAAATTCGCGAAATTTGGCCTCGCTATAAAATAAAAGGGAAATCCCCCTACTTGAACTTTCTGTTTAATTTCGCTTGTAGCGTTGATTTTTTTCTTTTTTCGCTATAAAAAAATAACTACTTGATGAAATTACGTGATTCTTTCTGTAGGAAAACTTTATCCCATGACGAGTACGTACAATATATTTTTTTTTAAATATTTCCATTTTTTAATGTCAATGGAAAACTGCACAAGTACCCAAACCCGAAATGTAAAGACCACGAGTGAACGCGGGTTGTTTTTTTGTTAGTTTAGTTTCATAATGGCGGCCGTGATGTCGGAGGTTCGATTGGTAGATTGTAAGTTAGTTTCGTATTTTTGTAATTTGTAAATCGCAAGTTCGGAAAAAATTACACCCTTCGAGATGGACAATAAATAAAGCCATAATATTTTATGGTAAAGTTAAGAGCCTACGAACCATAGTTTTTTAGGAGATGTGATTATTGGATTAACCAATCAGAAATCGTCTGTGGCACACACATCTCTGTTTATATATATATATATATATATATATATATATATATGTATATATATATATATATATATATATATATATATATATATATATATATATATATATATATAACCATAAAATGAGCGGCACTCTCACTCGTATCACTTGGCTTGGCACACATAATTTCATTCTGTTTCACATATGTAGCATAAAGAAGTTTTTGCTTTAAAAACAAAAATACCTAGCAGAAAATATAATGTTATGCAACTTTATTATGTGAAATATTATTGTGGGTAAGATTTTACACGGATTATTGACGTAAGTATACCATGTGATAACTTACTTCTTTAAAAGAAACACGTTCACCTATGGTGTTAGGAAGATTCATCCTGCTCCTCCTGAAAGCATCGGTTGTCTTTCTCGACAGAATTATAATCACATCAGTGAAACCAATGGAGCAGTAGAAATATCTAATTTTAATCAATACATAAATTCATGCATTAATGGGTGAAAAGTCGAGATTGCTGTTTTTATCTCAACACATGCGAACGTTTGCGAAATAGTCTGTTACACTTTAAGATTTTAAGGTAGCATTTACATTTCGTTCGTTCTGGTTATGAAAACACACGTCCTAGTTAAAAAGCATATCATTCCTCTGAGAACTATTGCTTTATCGGAAGCCATAAAATCATTTCAAATTCATAGTTTTTATGAACAATCTCTTCTTTTAAATGATTCTGTGAAGCTAGGATTTTTTAAAGTCGTTTTTAATCGAATTGTTCCCGAATAGAAACACAGAAATCATTTAGTAAATCTAGGTAAATTTAATTTATTTCCTTGTGTGAATTAATCGATGCTTTTCCTTCTGCTTTCATCGACACTTTTGATGAGGCGCGATTTAGATGTGTACGCTTTCATTTTAAACGTATTATTAAATAACAGAGGTGAATTCTTCGTTTTTAAATTACTTTTACTTATTTCATTATATCTAGTTTTTTTTCATTTTTAGTTACATCAATTGCTCTAATGACCTTCATTTTTCGGCATTTTAGAATTCTTATACGAGGTTCTAAATTCAGTGAAACACTTGTATTTTTCTTGCACTAAAAGCAGCGTTTTTCACCATACAGCTATATTTTCTTATACATTGATAGGATTAATTTTCCCTTGGGTATTTTACTTTACGCAAGCATGACTATTGAAACTTCTTCATTGCGAAGATATATAACCATTCTATAAATTGTTTTATCTACAATTAGTACCAAGAGAACGTATTTCATATTTAATAGCTGTTTCAGAATAAAATGAAACACTAAAATGCTATATAATGCGGTACTCGAAAGCTTTATTTCATATTCCATGATACTATCATTTAAGTCAAGCAAACATTAGTGATAAGATAAATCATTTATTTCTGCTATATATTATGTGTTATGCATAAATGTATGTATAAATAATATTTAAGCGAAATCTATATTTTTAATATATATTGTGTATATTTTCAGCATGAATTTATTTGATATTTTTATACTTTTTATATATGTTAAAATATGATCTTATATATCACATATGTTTTATGCTGACGTAATTTATTTTTAGTGATGTAACTGTTAACTAGACAGCTTCGATTTATGCTGTGTTATATAAAGAGAAAATGTTATCAATATATATTGGAAGACAAACTGATTTTTGGATAATACATTCTATGTCGTATAATGCATGTGCAGTTTGTGACCAAGAAAACCAAATTATAACATGGAAATAATGAAGTATATACATGTGTATAATTGCACTGGCATCCTTGCATTTGTCTTTAATTCAGTAGGGTCAGCATACTCACATTCAAATGGTGTTAACTTTATAGACTTTATGAAGGGAATTTTCTCAACATTGCATAAAAAGCAGGAAATAGATAACTTTATATGTTCACGTTAAAGCATGTATTATGCAACTGTATATTTCGGCAAAGAACTTACTCTTATAGTTTGATTAAATAAGTATATTTTTTTTAATTAGCTGAACATTATCTTAAAAATGTGGAAATTATCTAGCTAAACATGTGTTTGGGTATAGAAGCTTAACACTTTGAAACTCAGGCATTTGTTGTAGAAGGCAATAAGGTTATTCATATCAATATATGGAAGCTTAGCATTTACCCATTGATTATTTTAGAATGACATATACTTTATTTTCAAACTTGGAAAAAAAATATAAGTTTTCACTAAATAATTCACAAGATACAGGACACACAACAAGATACGTAAGAATATTATTTACAATCTTTTCTTAATTAATAACTAGCATTAGTAGTCATTTATGTGTTTAACAGGTGGAATATTAAATAAGCTCTGGCTTATCTTAAATATCATTCAATATATTTCAAGCCTTACAAATACATTTCAGTTTTGTATATGACGAAAAAAAAGAATGTGTGTCAAAATGCGATAGAAAATGATTTACAGTAATTAAAGTAGAAGATAATTTTGCAAATTTCCGAAAAGTACCAAAATTCGTTATTTCTCATAATGATAATGTATTGCCTTCTGCTGCGAATATAGTAAACTATTTAATTTCAGATTCAATCACACTTTCTCAGTAATCTGTATTTTTATTGTATTTGATTCTTTTCGAAATGTAAATGTTTGTTTTTTCGTTGTTATTGTTCGCTTCCATTGGCAATGTCAGTTCGACAGCTTGAATTGTATTTAGATTTAACAAGTTTATTTTTAATCTTACACATTCATTGGTATATAAATAGTTTATAAATTATAATTCCTGAGGTGAAAAAAATTCTACACTATATTTCTGCTTTTTACCGATTACATATGAATAGAGTGAACTTATATAACATCAAAGTAATCTATTTTAGTAGCCTTACTATGCTTAAGATGCACTGTATTATTTTACCCAAAATGCTAGAGAGCTACAAAGAGTCTAATAAGACCATCCGAATCAGCAAACAATTGTTCTCAATTCATTGCTTCAAAATAGTCACCGCTATTCCAGACCATTTAAAAAATAAAACATAATTTGCCTTATCTCAAATACTTGAAGACCTACGACGAAGTGAGTTGTTTTATTAAATTCAGGGGTTATATGTGACAAAGAATACATTTTCCTGCGTAGTAACCACCATTGAAATTCAATGTCGCACCTCTATTATCTGACAGGTCCATGGAAATATTTGCTTTCTGAGAGTCTCGCACTGTCATTATTAGCAATATAAATGAACATTTTATATCATGAATGCATAAGTTCACATGTCATAACAATGCGATATCAAATCATCTTTTAGGCAATAGTGTGGGGAATAAATAATGGGAGGTATTACTTTTTTTTACATGGGGGGTCACCACTTATCAAGGCCCGAAGGCCACTCAGGGATAAGTGTTATTGTGTGTACAGTAATCAGTTAGATAGTATTGTAGTAATCATTACTATTGGGGATTTTGATAGAGTGTCTTACTTAAGGGGGCGGTTTGTCAGAAGTGTGTTTATGTTGGACTTGAAGTAGTCCAAGTTGTAGTCACGTGTTAAAAAGGCAAGCGACATAGAGTTCCACTCGCGTGAAGTTCTAAGAAAGAAGCTTTGCTTATGGCATCTACGTTTTGATTTAGGCACATATAAAGAGTGGGGGAAATTATTGACAGTAGTTTCAACCAGGCGGGTGTTTCTCGTGATAGATTGGCGATGGGAGGAAGAGGGATTGGAGCTCAGAGGAACACCTGCCATGGAAATAACGATAAAACAAAGGCAGGTTCGCAGGTTCGTCTCTCTCTTTTGTGGGAGAGAGGTTGCAGGGAAGAAAAAAGGACCCCTCCCACTAAACCACGAAAACTATTTTGTACTCTGTCAAGGCAGGATAGGCAGTGCTCCATCCTTGGACGTACGTGGCTTTTATACAGATATAGACTTGCATCAGTAGTGAGATATCTTCTAGAGCGGTAGAAGGATCCCACCATTTTCCCAGCGTCCCTGGCAACATATTTGATGTATGTGTTCCATTTCAGATAAGGAGTAAAGGTCAAGCCCTGAAGCTTGTCAAAACATGGATCCCCCCTTTTTAAACGCCACTTGTTTCTACTTATTTCTTTTAAAATTAATTATGAGAATGTACAGAAATTAGTAACGACTGTAGTAGGTATAACATATGTAAAACGCTCAATTTATTAAAAAAATAACTAATACAAATATAAATGTTGGTTAACAATAGTAATATATAAATACGAATGTTTGTAAGAGAGAACCGAGGTCATGTTTTCTGAAAAATACGGCCTATAAAACATGTGGGAAAATTGTTATCCTAATATGTAGACTTATGTGGACAAAAACAGCATAGTCCCTCGATGTAACAAATAAGACGTAAATATATTCCGTGTATAGTTACTTTTCAATCTAATAATATAGCGTGTGTGTGTGCGTTGAAACCTTAAGTAAACGGAGATATCAATACTTTTTCATCAATTTATAATTGCGTTCATTGTATATATTTAAATGCTTTGTTTCCTAATTAAATAAGAAGGCATTTCTACACCTGTTTATTCAAGAAATAATGCACAGAAAAGGCGTGCCCGTTTATATAATAACCGATATAAAATAAATAAAGAAACATTCTGATTAACACCAATCTGACGTGTAATCGTGCATTCCGTATCTGTTTTTTTTTTATTCGAGTATTGCAAGTGACATAGTACGTAATAACACAAGAATATATGGGCATATTACGTTTTGATTTTTATTGTGGATGTATGAATTTATAGAAAAGCTTCATTTGATTCGTTTACATTTTTTTCTGGATTTTATCAAATGATAATTTAATGTTTCATGCGTTAAGCATAATGGTTAACGTTTCAAGGTATTAAATACAAATATTTTACTCATTCGAATGCACGTATAATCTCTAATTATAACGCATTTCTTTTGAAATTTCCCTATCAAGTGTTCATTTATATAATTACATAATAGCGACACACATACACTTCTATGTTTAAACCATATCAGGTTATATATTCACACCCTTACATATATACTCATACACACGGAAGCACATTCATACACACTATATATATATATATATATATATATATATATATATATATATATATATATATATATATATATATATATATATATATATATATATATAAATGTAACTCCTGGTTCGTTCGCAATTAATAGTCTAAAAAAAAAACACTGGACGGATGTCCTCCACGTTTTGGTATAATATGTTACTATATCCATGTGTGTTTTTATATATTTATTTTTAATTATAACATTATACTTAATTTTTTCTATTTTAAATACGCGTTTTTCTTTGTACCGATACGCCATTTTTTTATTTAGGGACTATTATTTATTACCGCTTCCTGTCACGTGACCAGTGTTAAAATTTAGCGGTTTTCCTGCTAGATCTGGAGATTGCATTTGCAATCTAGCGGGGAATTTGCACCCACACACTAAGAAGATTGTTTCTGCCGAGGTGGTTGACTATTTCTCTATTTAATATTGATTATTTCTCTATTTAATATGGATTATAAGCTGTATTAAGTCATGTTAATTGTTGTGACAGTTTGTAATTGTGCCGACTGCTGATATTCATATGTTACAATGAGTTTCATGAATGATGACTGCTGATATTCATTTCATCTCATTGCTTCTTCCTTACTGTTAATTTTTTGAAATTTGGTATTAAATCTTAGATAATTAATTAATAATTCTAAACTAGTTGTGTGTATTTTAGAGGAAATACAATTAAGTAATAATCATTATAATAATTTGTTTACGGTTAGAAATCGGTGAACATTATTCCTAGACATTTGACTAAACTGTAAGAATGATTCTTTGATTCTAATTCATTAATGTTATTCCTCGGCCTTTATACTTAAGCATAACACAGACATAATACAAAATGGCTTATCCTTGAGAGTTTGATTATCGCACATTATGTTAGATCATTGTGATGGATAGTGTTCGTGACTTCGCTTGAATAAACCTTTATATACTAGTGTCACCATTGTACATACAGCTTTTTAATGGGATAAAGTTGCCTGCGGCAATATCCCACATATTTCAACTTTTTTTCTGTTTAATTTGTTGTAAACGTCACCATGCCCGTTGGAGTTGCATTCAGCCCTTTTATTCGTTGTAAGGATATTCTTATCAACTTAATCCTTATGTTGCTCAAATAAACTTTCCAATAATTTTCATACGTAACATTAATATGTGTCAGAGAAATTAAATTTAATTTAGTTGATTCTCTCCAAAGAAAATCAGTATCTTTTATTTTTTACACGATTCAATTTCTGATTGTAATTGAAAGTGACAATATTTGCATACATATTGAACTATATGGTTGATGTCTACAATTGTAATTCTCCTCTCGTAATATCCTAAACACTCAATATTTTATCACTTGTCTTTCAAAACAATGATTTAAATCTACTGGATATGAACAGCAACGTGTATAAAACAAGAACGTGTTAGTGATTAGCAAATATCAATTTAATATTTATTGATTAAACAAAGAAAGTAACACCTTTGTTATTTCATGTCCGTTTTAATTTATGAAACGAAACGGGATGTAAGCTAAACCTACGGATAATTAGTAAGCCAAACGCGCTACTAAGTAAACTGTCTAAGCTATTATTTACGGAAATAAGATTGTGTGGTGTATAATTACGGAGGTCTGTAGGGAATGTATATCAGCCCCTATTTTGTTTTGTTTTTCTACATGAAATAATTATATAACTATAGCGCTAGCAATTTTTTGGGAGTTTTTGCGGAGGATAAAACATAAGATTTCCATAATGAAATTAGATATACACACTGGAAAAAGTCTGAGTCTTAGGAAGCTAGCACGTTAATGGTTAAAAGCAAAGCAGAGTGTAGCAGTTACGAGGTTGATGTCGAGATAGAGAGGTTGATGCTGTGTGCTTCTTCATTATTTTTCTTACAAAACATTGGTTGTTGTATCCTTGGAATATTATGAAGAACAATGTGCAAGTAACATTTGGTTAACGTTTTGCTAAACAGAGCTCATGATCTACCATGTTCCTCAATGTAAACCAAGATCAAATCTCTATCGCATCACCTATATGTCACATCCATTTTTCTATGTTTCAAGCATTTTGTTAGAATGTATCCCGATGAAATGATGAACCGTGCCATCTCGCTGCTTTTTACTCTTGAATAACTGAACATCTTTTACTCTGAATTTCTTTTTTATCTGACTAGTTGACTTTAGAACAACCTACTTCTTTCCTACTACCCTGATTACACTTACCTGCTGATTTTTTAATCCGATGTAAACATACAATTCGCTGTTCAGCATCTCACAGGTCCTGTAAGACAAGATCCAAATGTTAGCCACTTATCTTTCAAGTATCAACATGCTTTATTTAGTGGGAAAAAAGGTAAAATTCAATAGACAATCGTGTGGCACTATATTTGAGTGACACGGTGGCTAACACACTCTTCACCATGGACCGGTGCTGATTTAGCCATAAGTGTAGAGATACAAAAAAATGCAATTCCAGAATTCCCTTTCTTGATCGGGATCTTTTCGTCCGGACGGCAGGAGGTAAGTACGCACATTTCTGTCTCCCCGTAAACGGGAGGGTACCCCCCTCAACACTAGTTAAGCATAGGTAGTTTTATAATTGTAGGATTTGTAATGTGTAAATTGTGTTTGTAAGATATGATGTATACATAATGTAAAATAAATAATTAAATATGTTTCATAAATATTAAGTTTGTATTGTGTTGTGTGGTTTCTCGGGTCTGCACTAAAAATGTATCCAGTAAACAACAAAGTGCCCAGAGGACGAAGAAAGAAAATTCCAAATGAAAAAGGCATCCAACATCTAAGGTATGTGTTTCTACTTACAGACCCTAATGACTGGCGATCTTAACATCTTCAGACATGTAATGTAACATGGGAGGTCGGCCACATACCAGTGACTGGCAGATAGTGTTATGAATAGTGTCTTTAGACGAAAGATTGACTCTCAAGATAGTTCATGGCATAAACAGAAATAATAGCCACCGACATATCAACCCTATTTTGTTGATGTTTCCATGTACTTACCTTTAGATATTTTTTATTCCCCTGAGGCGCTGGTTGCATTCCCAGAACGTTTCTCAACCAAGTAACACTCCCCGGGGAAGCGATAGTACCATATCGTATAGCCTTCTTTTTTAAGTAATACTCAGATATATAATGCATTTAATTTAAAAATATGTTAATGAATTAGGATCCTTGTATGCTGTTTAGATTTTTTTATGCTCAATAATCTGTTTTTGTTAATTATTGCTGCATATAAAGCGATGTTTTTCATATTATTTTGAGATATGATCAATTTTATTTGTAACTTGTTTTTTGGGAGAGTAAAATAATTCGGCTTGTTATCGAATGGTTTTGATAATCTCGTTTAATATGATGTAAAATAAATGTATGGTTTCCTCAAGATATAACGTGCAATTTTAAATGTTTATGATTTTGTATGAATAATAAATAACATTTAGAATGTTTATCATTAGCTTCTTTAAGGTTCCGTAAATATTTCTTCATTTTTAGAGCTAATAAATAAGTAAATTTAAGTAAATTTCAGATTCGGATGGATTTAATTCGACCCGGGTTTAAATATATAAGAGATGGGGGATGCAGATTAATTGTCAGGAACGACCTTGACATGAGCAGCATAAGTGATTAATAACATATGTGGCTTAAACCCATGGGTAATTTTTTTTTTTTTAAGATTAAAAACATTATTTATATCATTAAGTTGATAAATAAGCAATCGTAGTAGGTTCTGGATCTGTCTAATTAAATTAATTATTAAATCATAGACGCCTTCTAGTAATCAATTAACCGAAAACGGCCTGAGTTATCTCCCTTTAGCTGCTATAAGAAAAAAGGCGACCCAGTTTCCAACAGAATTAACAAGTAGCAATTAACAATATAACTGGGTTGTTTCCCTTAATAAAAGGCTTTAGAAACGATATGAAAACATATTAAAGTAGAATGACAATGAATTTTAAAACTTTAAATAATAATAAATAGATTAGAATACGTCACCCAAAATGGTGTACAAGAATTTATTTATATATATATATATATATATATATATATATTTATATATATATATATATATATATATATATATATATATATATATTATATATAATACAGCCTTTTTTATTTATTCTCATATTCAATTTGTACTTTAAACCTATAATGGTCTTAATCAAAGTACTATAATAATGATAATCGGTAAACATTACTTGCCAGTAATACGAAACTAAAATAACCCGTAAGGCTATTGCAAGGCTGTTACAGCCATACCATACATATAGGAATAAAAATAAAAACAAATATTTTTATAAAAAAATAATAATTGGGAAATAAAGAAACAGCGTGATCTAAATTAGGAATTCAACTAATGGGGTGTATATTTTTTTAATGGCTTAGGGTTTTCTGTGAAAATTTTCATGACTCTGTTCTAAAATAAGAATACGAAAATTAGGCGGAATATTAATATTTAAATGTTCTACAGCAAAGATAAATGCTTCTCACATGCTTTTGCCGTTAAGGATATTTTCTTTTTTTCTTTCTCTTCAAAAATGCTCTATTGTCAAAAGTTTGTTCATTGATAAAGTCTGAAGAAATGCTGGCCTTGGAAAAAATTTCAAACGATATAATGTTTGAAATTGTTCGACTCGACATGGAAACAGTTGTAACATAAAATGAAATACACTTTTTGTTGCCATCAACACTTTTTTGAAGTCTTGATTTTGCTTTCAGAATGTGTATATATACATATATATATATATATATATACATATGTATATATATAAATATGTGTGTGCACACAGCAAACATACACACAGACAAACACATATATATATATGTATATATATGCACATATATACACATATATGTAGGCAGAGAAAAACCCATACACACACACATATATATATATATATATATATATATATAGGTGTGTATATATATATTTGTGCATGTATGTTTTTATATCTGCATGTGTATATATATACACACATATATATATATATGTACATATATATTTCTATTTACATATATATACACACATATATATATATATATAATATTTTTATTTACATCTAATCCAAATTAATATAAAACATATATTTGTGTATGTACACACACATGCGCGCACACACACACACGGTCACTTATATATATATATATATATATGTATATATATATATGTGTGTGTGTGTGTGTGTGTGTGTGTATATACGTGGATTCCTCCAGATCCACACTTTTCTTCTAGAGGTATCTTCTATCCTGCATTATTTTCCTTATGCCCTATGTTATGCACATTAGTCTCTAATTTTTAAATAAATTATTCCCTACGTGTTGATCTTGCCACTATTCTTAACATTATTAATCAATATAATAATTATTAAAAATGATCATAATATATTACGATAAATATCACAATGCACAACGGGTTTATCATTAACTAGCTTCTATATTTACTGATCATTATCACAATTATATCGAACCGGGAGAAAAATGAATTATATACATTTTAAGACTCTATTATTATCACTACACAACTGTTAAAGCTTCGCCGTAGTAAATTAGGAAAAAATCAAATATAGTGAGAAATGGTAGTTAGGTTGGGGAGTGGAAGAGGGTGGGGAGTAATGGTAGGTTGGTTGTTTATGTTTTATGGCATATCAACCCTTTTCAGGCTATTTAATGCCGAACTCAGTTATTTTGAAGAAAAATATTTTAATAGAATGTATATATTTGTTTTCAAGTCGGTTTCTATTTTACCCATAGTTGGGACCCTAACAGGTTCTACAACTCCGGATCAGAGTAGACCTCATAGCAATGACAATTCAAGGGTTGTTCTACACTTCCCAAATCCCGCAAGCTGAGGCCTTACAATCGGATATAGTTTAAGGTCATATCCAGGACCGGGGAGTAATTAAAGGTGAAAGACCTGTCTAAGAATCACCACCAATAATTTACTTCTGGTTTACCTATTTTTTATTCTTCCTCTGTTTCATTTCTTTTTTTCTTTTTACTTTTCTTCTTCTCTATTTTCTGCCTCTTTCTCTTCTCATCACCGATGTGTATTGTAATAATAGTTGTAGAGAGAGTTATACAAGAGGGCAACGTAAGTCGTACATGTTCAGACTAAATAAAAACTCTAGTCAAATTATAGGAGGTTTTTCATAACTAAATAACCCCGATTAAATTTGAATCTCCTTTTTGCATAAATATGCCAAATGCCTTATTTTTCTAGTATTTAAACTTCACGCGCTATTATTATTAAGATTGCGGGCGTACTTTAATCACGGATGCGAATACTTATCTGTTTAGACTTCCATTTCCTCTACCTCGATCTCAAACTTCCTACCCTTTCCAATGCATTCAAATATCTAAACACGGATTAAAATTCCATCCATCTTGCCTCTTATTTGCATGCAACCAAATTTTATTTTTCACAAACTCTATCAAAACCTCCTGATATTTACTTTCTGTGACGAGGAAGACCTGATATTTTCATTGAAACTTCACTTTCATGTAAGCTGTATCGTCTCTTGTACCTGCTACTAGCTGACCAGAACGTGTTCATGAATGTGTAGCCAAATATTACTGCTTATGCAAAACAGATAAAGTATATTTATATATGTATATATATATATATATATATATATATATATATATATATATATATATATACACTTGTGCCCGATATTATTCATACCCCTCGGATCTTTGAGATTTCTATCAGATTATTGCTCAAACCAGAAGGTAGACAATATTAAAGGGATTTCAAACAATAAATCAAGCATAAGCATTTAATTTAAACTCAACAAATAAATAAATTATGCAAGTTTGAAACATTATACAAAGAAAAACAATAATGGCACTAGTTCAAAATTATTCATACCTCTCTTACTAATAGTCAATAGCATGCCCTTTATTCTTTATAACTGCCTGTAACCGTTTTGGATATTTATCAACACGGTTTTTACAAGCATCAACACTGATTTTTTACCATTCTTCAATGCAGTAGTTCTCCAAATCCCTCAAATTTCTAGGTTTCCGCTTTTTAACCTCAGTTTTCAATATGTGCCAGAGGTTTTCGATAGGGTTCAGGTCGGGACTCTGGCTAGGCCATTCCAAAACATTAATTTGATTATCCTCAAACCATTTCTTGACTATTTTGGCAGTATGTTTTGGATCATTATCCTGTTGAAGGACCCAGTTTGGTCCTAAATGGAGCTTCTCCGCATCCTGTCTAATGTTTTTCTGGAGTATCTCCAAATATTGCTCCTTCTTCATGGTTCCATCTATCTTGACCAAACTACCTGGACCACTAGCCGAAAAGGAGCCCCAAAACATTAGGCTACCACCACCATGTTTCACCGTGGGTATGGTGTTCTTTGGGTTGTAAGCTTCTCCTTTCTTCCTCCAAACGTAAGAAGCATCCATATGGCCAAACAATTCAATTTTTGTTTCGTGAGTCCACAAAATACTTGAGAAAACGGACTCTGGAGAATTCACATGGTTCCTAGTAAACTTTAGACGTGCTGCAAGGTGTTTTCCGGTGTGCAATAGAGTCCTTCTTGGTCTTCTTCCTTTCATACCATTTTCATGCAGAGTCCTTTGCAATGTTTGCCTTGATATTTTTATGCCAGAAGACTCCAGATTTTCTAAAATGTCCTTAGTAGTGGTGGTTGGATTTGCATTAACACTTCTTACAATATTCCTGGTGGCTCTAGCAGACAGTTTCCTTTTCCTTCCTCTACCAATCAAGTTGTTTGTTGTGTGGTGGCTCTGGAATTTTTTGATGATGCTCTGTACTGTTGCTGTAGGGACCTCAAATTTCTTGGAAATTGACTTTTAACCTAAACCATCCTTATGTGAATTCACAATTTTAGTCCTAAGATCATTACTAAGCTCTTTTTTCTTCCCCATTCTAATAATTTTTATTCTTTTATTGGTTTTCAGTTGATATCATTTTAATTTCTGAAAAATACAAAAAACGAAATGAAATTAATCAAAGGTTGTATAAAAGCATTCAAAATAAGAATCAAACAAGAAACAAACAGTCAGAAACTCGATTAATACTGAAAAAATAAGGGGGTATGATTATTTTTGAACATTGCAGATTTTATAAATAGCTGTATATTTCTTTTATTACAAGTATCCCGAGATTTTAAAATGACGAAAATGATCAGAAGAGGTTTATTAAGAATATGTATCAATATGGACGTAAACAATAAATTCTAACAAAGTTACACCTAATAAACTCAATTTTCAAGGGGGGGTATGAATAATATCGGGCACAACTGTATATAACTACTTCATTTACTAACATAAAATTTATATACGAAAATATAGATTTATGCGTAAACTTTAAGTATTTACTTCAAACTGCTCAATACGTAGGTAGACCTAGTTAGTAATTTATAAAATATACATGGCGATTAAGCTACACTGAATATTCGGCGTTTCATCCACTCTAGGATTCGGCATCAGCCTGATGAATCCTAGAGTGGATTAAACACCGAATATTCAGTGTAACTTAATCGCCATATATATTTCATAAATTATTATATATATATATATATATATATATACATATATATATATATATATATATATATATATATATATATATATATAGAGAGAGAGAGAGAGAGAGAGAGAGAGAGAGAAAGAGAGAGAGAGAGACAGAGACAGAGAGAGGGGAGAGCGAATGATAGATAGATAGATTGATACAGATATAGGTGTGTATATATATATATATATATATATATATATATATATATATATATATAGTGGTTGGTTTGTTTGTTTTACGGCCTATCAACTCTTTTCAAGTTATATAATGCCGAATCCAAAGTGGGCCTGGGAGCAATGGCAATTAAAGGGTGCCTCCACACCACCCGAAATCCACAAGCTGGGGGCTCACCACTGGACATAGTTCATATCCAGGCCATATGTATAGTGAATGAATGGCAAACGTATATATTCCAAAGATCATGATGTTGGCCATGTTACAGTTTATTCCTTTAATTTAGTTAACATTTACAATTTTTGACAGTATCTGTTTCATAGTACAAAATCAATCATTTAATTTTTTTTTTTTTGTCATTCATTCATAAAAAACAAATTCGTAATTACATTAAACTTCTTAAATAAGAAACGGTATATATTATAAGGAAATAAAGTATATTTCCACAGAAATATATATATATATATATATATATATATATATATATATATATATATATATATATACTTGCATGGGTTCCCGGCGTTACCCGGGGGGTTGGAAGTGTGTGTTGGGCAAAAAAGGTAGTAGAAGGCAGGCTCAAACCAGTACCGCGATGGAGGAGGAGAACGAGGAAAACGTAACGTGTTTAGTGTTACGACCACCTCCAAAGCGAAATTAACGTAGGTTTATATTAGGGCTAGACATTCGAAAAGAGGGGATTACTTTCGAAAATACCTGCGAAAAAAACGACTTCTCTTTGTAGAAAAGTGACCAGCTGAGGGAAAAAAATGTAATATTTTTAGCCAATTCTTCGATATTTGGCGAGTAAAGGGGCGAGTTTCAAAACCATACTGGTCTTATGAAAATCCGTCGCCTGAGTCGAAATTTTTAGGCAAACATGCCAATATACATACCTACATTCATATATTGGTGGCTAAAATTTTCGACTCAACCCGATAAAAAGCTTGCCCTATCTCTGAATACTCTTTATGTAAAAAAATTCAAATGTTAAACTAGAAATTGTCTGAGTAATTTGGTAGTGACTGCAGCGGTCGATTTTTTTTTTAATTATTTAGACACATATAACCTCTAAGATTTATTGTTTGGAGTTGAAACTTTGTTATTAAGTTAGATCGATGTCCAAGGGACCTATCTTTAAAATTTCAAGTGTTTAGATCCAAAATTAGCGAAGGAGTTTGGCAGAGTTCTCAAAGGTCAATAAGCTCCATAACAGTCAAAGTTCTGGCCGAACACCGATTACAAAGATTTTTCTACATCTTAATCGGCTCTATATTAAATTTTGAGTGTGCACTTAAATTTGACAGAGTTATTGTGTAGGGAAATGTACACAGACACACAGACAGACAGACAGACAGACAGACAGACACGTTCACTCTTATAGCTATATAGACAAGAAGGCTAGAACAGGAAACCTTGTGGTGAGAAATAACTCCTCACCGGCTATAAAAAATGTTGGAACAAACCAATGCAGTGTATAAATAAAAATGCTCTATAGGAGAATAGAACCCCGAGAATAATACATGCCTTGGGCATACACCAACAACATTGTCCCGGCGAATAACCATACATCTAAATAATACTAGTTCTATATATATATAACTTTTGATAAAAGACGAAACCTGTACCCCCTCCAATCTTTTAAAGGTCCTCGTTGACAACATAAAAAATATACAACAGGAAAATAATATTAAAAAAAAAAAATTCTTGATGTGTCATATATTAGAACCCTTCAACCCACTACAATCTCCTACATCAATATATATATATATATATATATATATATATATATATATATATATATATATATATATATATATATATATATATATTATACAAAAATGTAGTACATTTCTGTTAAGAATCAGTTAGAAAATAGAGAAAGAATTACGAAAAGACGAACATGTTGAAAAAGGATTTCGCATTGCGGATACACCTATGATAAATTATATCGAATCCGGATCCAACGTGACAGTTTTTTTTTTTTTTTGATTTACGAAAGATTAACATTTGTAAATTTACTTCATGCTTTTTTATATCATTTTAGTTCTTAATAATTTACATATATTTACCTTGTGCAGGTTTTACCTACTTATTTTAAATCTGTATTCATGGTTATATTCAATTTTATTCATAGCTAGATTTTATACCATTTAATTTATGCGTAGTAATCAGTACAAACTATCAATGACGCCTTATATTTCCATATATGCACTTCAGAAATGTTCTTAAGTTGTGGTTCCTAAAAGGATACCTTTACATATTATCACAGAACTAGATTAGTTTCTACTCTTACATGATATCTAGAATTATTTAATAAAAATTTGTAATGCATTTAGGTTAGGCTAAGAAATATTTATATTTACTTAAAACAATTATGTTTTTTTTTTACAATCATATTCAATAAAGTACGGAAATGTTTTATTTAATGAATGTCATATAAACAATTGTATTTCAATTTTTTTTACTACGCTATAAAATCGCACAATATAAATATTAAAACTAATTTGCTAAATAAATAGCGTTTTTAAATTTTGTTTATTAAAAAGTATTTATTATGTAATTTTACACTCATTTTGCGTATACTAAAAAAATATTTTTTTCTGTTGTTTCCCATCCTTTTCTTCATATTCCTTTTTTTTTTAAGGCGGAAACGATTTCTATCTTAATGCGTTACTTTCCTGCGCATGCGCAGTACGATTTCTTAAGCAACCAAAAACATCAAACGAATTTAGTCAGCCATGCATCAAGTTGCACTAAGAAATTCCGCTCGAGAAATCAATGCCATGCGACCCAAATGCAGTCGGTTGGACAAATAGACATCTATGCATGTTGACAGGAGCAGAAAAATAGAGAAAATCGGAAACACACTTGTAAGATTTGCGTTGCGATCAAAGTCTTGTCAATTTTTCTTTGTCTTACACTCAATATTTTTAGGCGAGTCTTCGATGATTTACTTATGCGTTCGTTATCCACACATCCATATGCTGATATAATTTCTCAACTCACAAACTTTTAAGGTTTTTTCTCTCCGGTATCTCTCTCCTTCTTCCCACCCTTCAATTAATTTTCTCAAGATGCAAACACACACATATTACACAACATATTTAACAATGTAAGGTAACAGATAGTATATGGACAGGTTACGTATCGGCTGGAGAAAAATTAATATGTTAATTTTAACATTTAAATTTTGCAACAACCTAGCATTGCACTTATATTGTTGGCAACAAAATATATTTTCAGACTAATAACCATCGACTCATTACTTCGCGAGAGTACACTCAAAACTCACGCACAGACACACACACATACGTATATATATATATATACATATATATATATATATATATATATATGTGTGTGTGTGTGTGTGTGTGTGTGTGTGCATATATATATATATATATATATATATATATATATATATATAGGGGACCCCAAGAAAAACAAAAGCAAAATGGAGGCCATCTAGAACATATGCTGTAGAACGGTGAAAAAAAGGCCAAATACCCTTGTGTTTTGATGTGATGTACATATTTACTATGCCTCCCCACAGGACAGATTAGACACCAAGGTCGTTTTCTTACCTTGGAGAAAAGGGGCACAAATAAAAAAATTGTCTCAGTCATGAAGGACTGATTCTCCACCGAAAGAGACCAAGGAATTGAAGTGTAGCATCTGAAGAACAGATGGTATTTATTTGCTCCCCCACTGAGCAAATTAGGCACAAGGCCGTTTTTAATGTGAGGTAAAAACCAGCTCCCCTAAAAGGGGTCACTCTGGTTACCAAAAATAATAATTGTCCCAGTATAGAAGGTTTCCCCTCCATTGACTGGTACAAATTATCTTAAGTGTAGTATCTGCCGGAACAGATACTACACTTTGATCTTGACCAAAAGATGTGATATAATTAATATAATAAACTAGTTATGACCAAAGTTTCAGTTCATTCCGACAAACACTAAGAAACGGGGCCTAATTATAATTGGCCCCCGTTTTTTTTTTTTTTAGTCACCCTGTATATATATACACATGCACGGCAGAATCACGTTGACACACCCGTTCTCGTCAGATCACCGGAGTTAAGATAAGTTGAACCTGCCTAGTACCAGATGGGTTACCATTTGGGAATTCTGGGGGATCTATGAGCTTTCCCCTTATCACGGCATTCACCTGCTACTTGAATTCAACAAAACCACCGCACGAAATGTGTGATGCGCAAATCTTGCCACAAAAATTTCACGCGCAGACATTTATATATATATATATATATATATATATATATATATATATATATATATATATATATATATATATATATATATGTATGTATATCATACACATACAGACACACACACACATATATGTGTATGTGTGTGTGAATATGTGTATACATACATATATGTGCATATATATATATGTGTGTGTGTGTGTGTATGTGTGTGTTCGTGCGCCATTTATTGTGTAATATAACACTTCAGCAAGAAAAGACTCGCGTTTTTATGCTCATTTCAATGAAGCTTTTTACCTGTATTATATTTTAATGGCAAGATTGCTTCGTCCCATTGCCGGTATTTGACATATAGTAGCTCCTGAATGTATGTTTTCTTATTATCATATTGATTTCAGAACTGTAAACTTTTACCTCAATTCTCACAAAACCTTTGAGTAACAAGAGTCACATCGACCTATAATAATAATTCTCACGGACTGTCCAATATATTAAAAATTTTGGGTGTTATTTTTTTCAATTATTTATAGACGATAATTACGATTTATCGTGGGTAATCCTTAATGTTCATAATATATGCTCATATATTCGTTGTTCTTTACGTTTGTACAGGCGTACGATTAATCGTTTTCATATATTTTCTTTGTTATCTCAGCAACGTTGTATTATTCACATCTTTAATTCCGGTTAGTTATTTATATTCCATTATCGTAATTATCCAGTAATATACATTAAAACCCATTTATTATATAATAGCTGATAAAGCGGCGGTGCCCGGGTGTACAATACGCTTAAACATGGTAGGTAAATTCCTGTTGACTTCGTATTTATTATTATATACTCAATACTCTATTGATTAGCATATGATACGAAGAATAATTTTATAATTCACAAGAAAAATTAAAAAGGCTATTTATAATTTGGTTCATCAAATTGCGTCTGTGTTCGTTTACAATATTATGTCAGCTGAGTATTGGGCTTGAGAATGACCGCCCTAGAAAAGTTACTTCTAATTAATGTATGTTGTTTAATATGCAGACGAAGAAATAATTTGCATTGATTTCCAATGTTACATTTTATCGGAAATTGAAATTGTTACTAAGAAAAAAAAAGATAATGTGGATACATCGGGGCTAGAACATGGGATCATTCAATTTGTATTTGAATCGTCAACAACTAAATTATATCTTCAGATTATAACAAACCTCTTTTTTAGAAAAATAATTTTCTGCAATTTATTATATCTTATGACAGAAGTAACTTTAAATATTCACCTGTATGAATTATGTTCCCTGTTTTTACCGGATGATTTTCTGTACGAAACATATTTAAGAGTACTGCCAGAAATATGAATTACTTGGTGTGAAATTTTCAAAAGATAGGCACAGCCGTTTCGGAAGATATACGGAAGAAACTTACATACAAATTGATTTTTTTATTGTTTATTAATTAAAAGAATTTATTTTATGTTTTTTTTTAAGAAATCATACAAAGCATTATATATAATACAATTTTTTGCTTATAATAGTATACACAATTCTGATGTTTACATTTTCCGAATCACTTTTGTTATTAGACCATTTCCTCGTAAGACTATATTAAATATAATTATGAATAAAGCAATACCATTATCTTCTATATCCGTGCATTGTAGTTGTCGTTTATTTCTCAATATTTAATTTCTACAAAGTAAGTTCACTTTTGTTTACATCTGCTCCGTGCATCTCCTTTCTTATTACTAGTATCTCAACTAATTACAACCGAACACACTTTATCTCATTCATATTTAACATTTAAATCATATGTTGTTAATATTAATTGTAAAAAAATATTGTGTATGGTTATGTAACTTAGTTAAAAATGCATATGTATATAACATGGTTTGGTGGTTATATATATATATATATATATATATATATATATATATATATATATATATATATATATATGTATACGAGCAAACAGTTAACAAAACATGTTTAAAAACACTCTGAAATGAGTTAAAACATATTTAATCTGAAAATGAACCACTAGATTAGTGGATAGTCCTTAATCCGCGGAGTTTTGAAGAAATGCTTTAAGGACTATCTACTTATCTAGTGTTTCGTTTCAGATTAAATATGTTTTTAACTCATTTCAAAGTGTTTTTAACATGTTTTATTAACTGTATGGTCGTATTATAAGCTCTATCTCCTATTTGGTTTTATCGAGCTTTTACATCTGGCTGAGATAACTTTATAAATCTTAATTCTTTTATATTTATAATATACTTTTATTTTGCCATCTTGGATCATTTTGGTAAATTTAATTGTAATTTTTATTTAATATATATATATATATATATATATATATATACATATATACACACACACACACAGACACACACAGACACACACACACACACACACACACATATATATATATATATATATATATATATATATTTATATTAGAGTATTCCAATTGAATTTTTTTTATCAGCTAGGCGTGTTTTTTGGGAGGGTCGAGTTTTTATAAAATAATTTATTTGATCCTGAATTTCAGATTTCGCAATTACAAACACTTTTCAGTTCAGTTTTGCAATCCATCATGTTATTTGAGAACCCAAGGTTCGATAGATGAATTAATTTCAAGAAACATTTCATAAAAATATATTGTTACGAAATAGACATATGGGCTATCCTCATTTATGTGCGATTGAACGTCGCTAGATTATTTTTTTAGTTGATATGTAAAGTTTTATGTCTAAATGCCAGAAATTTAAATATGAGATTTGTACCTTATGCCATACACGCGATGAACCCGTAACTGTCGCAGCTGGGGATGTGTGTCACATAATTTGTACCAACTAAACTTAAACGTACTGAACAGTCGAGTAAATGTCGGTTAAAACCAAGCCTATTAAACAATTGGGTGTTTAAATCAAACAAAGGCATATGCCAATATTAGCTAAGCGCGTCGTTTACGCGTTACCCCAGATATTTAACTACTCTGTTGATTTTCTTGAATGAGATGTTTTTAATAAAAGGGTGCTGAGTTCATATGTAAGATGGTTCGATATTTTTTAACTTTTAAAATTGGTTCGTGTGGTATAATAATGTATTGTGTATTTTACTTTTTACTGTCTACGTTCCATTTTTGCTCCTATTTACTTTCACCTTACGAACTCAATGGGTTTCCCCTGAAGATAGTTCGCAGTCGACTCGAAAGTGCTCGTAATAACTATACAGCTGTCTGTGATATTTTCGCTTTTGATGTAAAAAGATTATACGAAAATTCGATAAAATAAAAAAGAATCATAAGGCAAAGTATGCGTTATATTATTATTCCTTGGACTTGGTTATTGTATTTACTAAAAATGACTTGAGCATTCTTACTGAGTAATTTACAATAATTATATGAAAATATTAATAATGCTTTATCAGTCGATGAAAGTGTAAGCAAATATACAAATAAATACATTAAAGTACGAGAACGTCGGCCCCTGCTGAAATAAAACCCCACCAAGAAAAATATTTAAAGGCAAGAACCACAATAGATAGAGAGTTAGAACAGATCAAGAATAAACGCAAGAAACGTATGTCTAAAGCTACAATAGAATACACTGACACCGATATGCGTAATGGGTATTGTGAGTTGCATAGAAAAATACGAGCGGAGAACCTACTATCTAATAATAACTATGAAAATGAAATCATGAATAAAATATTTAAAAAAATGCAAAAATGAGTAAATCCAAAAATAATACCCAACACTTTATAGAGAAAAATATACCAAACACAAGTCTTTTTTTAATGAGAACAGGCTTATGCACTAGAAATACATTTTTAAACATCATTCGATTTGAGAGATAAAGCGAAACTAACCCAGTCTAGCATAATCATAATAGTGAATAAATATAAAACTTGCAAAATCTTTAATAGTGTAACCTAAGAAGTTCACAGGGGAAGTAACAATAGAGGGGGTGGAGTAACATCAACTAATGTGCAAATGTCGTCAATACGACCGTAATTTACATGTATAGAAGGAATACAACCTTTCCGATAAGACTAGGAGAAGGAGAAATTTAATTGAAAAGACCCCTGATAATTATACAAATAGTAAAGATTCTAAGGAAAAACACTTTGACGTGTATGATATAAAATAGTAAACTAATTCAGATAACAAGAATAGAAATAAACCGACACAATAAATAGACATTGTGAAATTAAAAGAATAAAAATAGAAATAAACCTTGAAAAATCCCAAAAAATCTCCGTCCTCTACAAACACGCACACACTGTGTAATAGCTAGCAAATTGTGACATATCACACGAAATAGTTTAGAAGGGCAATGGGCATATAATGGTCGAGGAAATAGAACACTACGTAAAACTCTACCAAAAAGACGAAAATAAAGGTGGAAAATTCATTTACTGCAACTTCATAGCAAGTTAATAAGTTGAATAAGAACTGTATCGATGATAGGCCGAAGTTAAAGTGTGGAAAGTATCCTACATAGCACAATGAAAGCTTTCTATGTATAAATATAATATTATTAGAATATATATATATATATATATATATATATATATATATATATATACATATGTATATATGCATACATATATATGTATATGTTTACATATATATATATATATATATATATATATATATATATATATATATATACACATATCTGTGTATATATGCATGTACATATGTATATATACATAGGTCTATATATATATATATGTATATACACATATGTATATATGCACATATACATATGCATATATATAAATATGTATAAATATACATATAGATATGCACACACACAAACACACACACACACACACACACATATATATAGTATGGTAATTGATAATTTACAATTCAAATCAGAATTAGAAATGAAAAATCTGTTTCATAAGAAGGAACAACAGCAAAGGCAATACTTTGTACGATCGTTTCGTAAAACAATGTTATATTGTGATAGACACTAAGCCACATACAACACTTTTGACATATAGTATATTTTAAAACAAAGTGTCCTCATCAGCAAAGCTATTGTGTGTTTGTTTTTAATATATGTAAAAAAACGCCATAAATAATCCTAGCATTTTTAAGTAAGGCCTATGTATCTTTTAATTCTTCGCCTTTTGAAAATCGTAATTTCATGCGTTTATAATCAACATCCAAATGAATGCTTTGACGATAATTCCGGTTTTATTATTGTCTGTGGCTTAATGTCTATCACAATAAAAAAATTGTTTTCTGAAACGATCCTACACATTAGTGCCTTTGTTGTTGTTCCTTCATATGAAACAGATTTTTAATTGTTATTCTAATTTGAATTTTAAATTGTCAATCACATGACTAAATATTAAAGTAGCTCTAATATATTTGCCTGTCGAGCTTATTATGAATCTACCTTAAAACGAGCACTGTTCTTTTCTTTATTTTAATTAGATTAGTAAGTTTACTATTACATTAAAATACACCCTGCTCTTTAGATTACTGTTCTAATCCCCTTTACATATATATATATATATATATATATATATATATATATATATATATATATATATATATATATATATATATATATATATATAAAGTTTTGAAATATATATGGTAATTAAGCTACACAGAATATTCTGCGTTTCAACTACACAAGAATTCCTTAGGCTTATGCGAAGAATTGTGGTTGTATCATGTTTTTATATACGCACATTCTATTGATTTTTAGTAAGCCAATCAGCTTCCTAGTATCCAGCGCTCGCTTCCTTATTAGGTAATCGGCAGGTACTTACAGGACAAACTCCAGTTGACCTCCGGTTCATTCCTTCCTTTATGTGTGTTGTTTTAGTGGGGAGTGTAGATATCTAGTGTTCTTACCTATGTTAAGCCATGGGTAAATGTGCTTTTATATATATATATATATATATATATATATATATATATATATATATATATATATATATATATATATATATATATATATATGTGTGTGTGTGTGTTAGTGTGTGTGTTTGTGTGTGGACATTTATGTATATGTATGTTTATTTTATTTATTTTTATTGTTATTGGCAAGTTATAAAGTTATTTTCTATCGAGATCCTAGATTAAAGTTTATCCTGTGAGCACAGCTGTTCGCAGTTTCTCTCCTACAGTTTATTAGATGTGTTGGTCTTTAAAGTAGAGGGTAGCAAATTTTTCATGAAGGCATAATCTACATTTAATTTAGGTTTAAAATAGGTCAGACCACTAGATACCCACCCCACCAAAATAGCACACACAAAGAAAGGGGTGAACCGGACGTCAGCTGGGCCTTTTTCTTGTTAGAGCCTGCTCATTGCCTGATTAGTAAGGGTGCTGTTGATACTAGAAAGCTGTTAGGCTAACTTTAAACTCAAAAGAATATGAGTATATAAAAACGCCCACACTTCATCGCATACGCCTGTTGAATCCTAGCGTAGATGCAACGCGGAATTTTCAGTGTAGCTTTATTGCCATATATATTTTATAATTTACTACGTTCCTCTCCATACGTAAATAGTTAAAGTTTACGCATACATTTTTACTTTCGTATATTTATTTATGTGATTAAATAAAGTACTCATATATATATATATATATATATATATATATATATATATATATATATATATATATATATATATATATATGTATTTATATATAATTGCAGTTCACCATGCGTTTTCCGGTCGCGAAATACGATTAAATGCAATATTCTAACTTATGCAGCTATCGTACAGCGCCAAACTTTATTGAATAATATAGCTATTATACACTAATGTTTAAAAGTTAAAAAATATGATTCATATGCAGTCAATCTTCTTTGAAAACGAAATATCTAGCGGTACAATATCAGTCGTCAATAGGCTAACAACATTTTTATATACACATTTGGAAAATCTCGTCTCGATTCTACTTTAAAACCACGTAAATTGAAATAAGTCTGAATATAATAATAACCACTTAATATCGTCTCACTTTTACTTTTCTCCTAAATTATTTCACCATTTGTCTTTAATGCTTGCAGTTTACGAAATATAGACAAGATAAAATTTTAAATAAGTAAACCGGATTAAAACCTACTCGTTTAAATATATGGCTTTACTCTTGTTATAGTTATATTTTATATTTCAATTCGATGCATGAATATAATTATGCATATTTTAGATCTAGGAAAAAAAATAAACGACTAAACTTGAGAATTTGCATTAATTGTTTGCCAACGGCTCTCTCCGTCTCTCTCTTTCTCTTTGTCTCTTTCCTTCTCTCTTTCTCTTCGTTTCTCTGTCCCTCTTTCGTTCTCTATGTCTCGTCAGTCTCCGTTCTATTCTAATGGTCTCTTATACCATATTTATCTCTTATTTTCTATGTATATTTCGATTCTCACCAAAGCCACAGTTAAAGTGCGCATGTGCACACACCGACTCTGGAATTATAAACAGTTTACAAGATGAAAAATAAATAAAACGATTGCAGTTTTCATTGTGTTTTTGTCTTCACCAAATTTAATTCGAATTAATTCGCAATTCACACTTCAGGCCTTATTTTCCACTGCGTTTCGTTCAGCCTAAAAATTTCAAAATATACATTCACAGAACAGCAGATGAAGCCAAACGTAAAAACGTAGTAAACGAAAATATAACTTCTGCACTAAGTAATTAAATGCAAAAACACACATATGCAGATATAACTACGCACTGGATCGTACACCGATAAACACCCACACATACATATCCACTTATACGTAAATGCATCAATTTGTCTCATATGAAAGCCCAAGTGCTCATACATACATCATGCACATAAACTTACACAGGGTTAAAGTCATGCTTCAGTATCGAGAGAAGATATTTAGCAAGCAAGGTCTGTCTGACACAAGGTTTGGGCTTCTGTACTAAAGCATTAAAACATCCGATCTTTTAAATTAATTTTCTGATATCTTCCACGAATAATCCGGGATACAACATGCCTATATGTTTGTGCTTATGCGTAAGTGACTATAGCTGATCAATCCCCTGTTTGCATGGTGTAAAGTATACGAAATACGCCATCGTTTTTATGTCAACATTTAACTTGTGTCCAAATACTAAAGGAAACTGTACCCCTAAAATTTATATTTCTCTATTGCTCATCATTTAAAACATTCTACAACAGAAATGATATGTCTTACAGAATTAGCTGTAAAATATTTATAGGTTGACATTATATAAAATCATCAGAAGATCACAATGTTAAGCACATTACTATTTTAACTTCTAACAAAGTGATTTCTAAAATAGACAATCACACACACTAAAGTTTTACTCGTACGTTGAACAGATAACTTATATCTACAATATATGACTTATAAAAAAATAAAACCGTGTTTATGTATATGTAATATATTGAGTACACTCTTAGTATTATTTTCTTTAAAGAACAGTGAGTAATAATTTATTTATGTAAAGGTAATTTCTACATCTTTTCTCAACACTCATTTAGGACAATGCGTTGCACAGAAAAAGATAGACTTATTTAGTTTTCATTAGTACGAGAAAAGGATAATGTGGTGTAAATCCGAATTTTGGATCGTGCAGTTGGATGAGCAGTTGCATATAAACAAGAGGCGATAAATATTATAAAGGCTGAATCAACGTTTGTATGTGCATAATTATTTATTAGATTACAATATTTACACACACAACACCCATATATATATAAAGCCAATTACGTCCAAGGATGGAATACTGCTGCAATATCTGGGCAGGAGCTGCTAAAAACAGCCTATCCTGCCTTGACAGAGTACAAAATAGGCTTCGTGGCTTAGTGCGGGATGCCCTTTTATCTACCCTGCAACCTCCCTCCCACAGAAGAGACGTTGCGAGCCTATCCTTGTTTTATCGTTATTTCCCTGCCAGGTGCTCGTCTGAACTCTAATCAATCTCTGGTCCCCCCTCGCCAATATTTCACGAAAAACACCCGTCTAGCTGAATCCACTGTGAAAAATGTCCACCACTCTTTATATGTGCCTAAATCAAAAGGTGGATTCCATGAACAAAGATTCTTTCTTAGAACTGCACGCCTGTGGAACTCTGCTCTGTCTGCCTGCTTCCCACCTGACTACAACTTGGACGTCTTCAAGTCCAACGTTAACAAATTCCTAATGAACCGCCTCCTTAAGTAAACAGGTCATTAAATCTCCACACTATCGTAATGTACTTGCAATAACACTTATCCCTGAGTGGCCTCCGGGCCTTGATAAGTGGTGACCACTCTGTAAAAAAAAATAATATATATGTATATATATAACGATATATATATATATATATATATATATGTGTGTGTGTGTGTGTGTGCAGACATGACGGAAAAATAGAAACCGATAACAACAGTTTATTTGCAAAACCATAAGTGCTAGATCAAAATTAAATATAAATGCTCCAAAATTTAAAAACAGCTAATACTTGGTTGACTTTCCATTGACGACTTTTAATCATAGGACCTTTCGAAGCATGGCAATGATCAGTTAGAGTATATAATTTTGAGATAGTCCTTGCAATATCTGACGCAATAATGCAAAACGCCGAGACCTAGAATAGGATTTTCTTTTATTTTTCAGAAGGTCTCGGTCTAACATGCCTAAAAAGTTTCAATGGGGTTCATATCCGGGTAGTGGCTTAGCCATAGAAGTTTCTTACTCGTATTTTAGCCCAACCAACGTGTTGTCGTCCTAGCAGAGTGACAAGGAGCTTCGTTCTCCATAAATAGGAGTACACTTGATTCATTTTACAATTTGATAATAATAGAAAATAGCCATCGTGTTATATTGAAACATATTTAGCAGAATGTATATTTCCGTACACTCCACCAGGTCTAAGCCACAATCACACCAAATTGCCTCATACTAAAACAGCTTCGGCTGAAGTTTTAAATACCAAACACTTGCTGTGGGACCTGCAATACCATACTTTTCCACTGTCAAGAAATAACGCAAATCCTGGCTCGTCATAGACAATGCCATATGTCTCTCAAGCATCTCCAGATCCTAATCCTTTCTACGTTTGATATTATCAGGACGAATTAGACGTTTTCTTTCTCGCTTTCTCTTTCTATCATAGAAGTCCAGCTTGCAAAGATACCGGACATATCTTCTGGCACTATCACCCGCGTGTGTGCTTTACACCGATTCTCTTCTTAAACGTTACTGTTCACAAGACGTAAGGTCCTTTCAGAGGGCCCGGAGCGACCTGATGGAGTTTTTGCACTCTTTGTCATTATTGGGAAATTGTATGATTACGCTCATAACTGGAAAAAAAAACTTATTGTCATATTGCTCCCCGATTCGCCATTGTAGAAACAGTCACAGGTCTGATAATGCTTATATTCGTGGAATCCTTCAATGCTGTTAGATGCAATTTTAATGATATAGTCTAAAGTTACCTTAAAACTATTCTTATCTGTAAATATACATAAGCATTAATCTTAGGATAAATATTTACCTTAGTTTCCGTGATTTTCTGTATATATATATATATATATATATATATATATATATATATATATATATATATAGATATAGATATATAATATATATATATATATATGCACTTTGTGTAAACAGATTCAGCTTAGGTATTTGGAGAATGTCGAAAGATTCTTATTTCACTGCCCGAATAGCGTTTGGACGATCTGGTTTCGATTGAGATATTTCCTTGACTAACCGCACTATGAGCTATGAAAGTACTCTGTGTGGATGCCCATAATGTATCGTATCTTAGGTTGGGCATTTGCGAAGTGATATACAAATTACCATTAGCGAATAAAGTGATGACCTTTGTGTAAACGAATTTAGGTTAGGTACCGTGGGCAATGTCAAAACACTGCTTACATAGCAGCAGGCGTACAGCGCAAAGGTTAGAAGTTCCGACTGTCGTTTGGGCGATCGGATTTCGATATCTATATATTAGTTTGGTGCAAACTCTTGTTTGCTTAAGTTCAATCCCAAAAAAAATCATAACACTTTTCATAAGAACATTTATTAATCGAAATATAAAAAGATTAGAATCGACGAGAAACAAGTATATTTATCCCATAAGAATAAAATCCGAAGTTCTGGGAGCAATGGAGTTATTGACAGACGATTCGGCATAAACCCGGTTTTTGAAGAATTTTTCGTGCAGGAAGTTGCCCAGATGCTTGAAGAAGTGATAATCGGTGAGCTCCAGTTAATAGTTCGGATGAGGCAGAGTCTTGTAGCCCGATTCGTTCAGATTCTGCAGGGTAAGTTGAGAAACATACGGCGAGCATTGTCATGAACTAGAATTAGTCCCTGTGTATTAATCAATCACGGGGACATACGTTGGAGCTTCTTGTGCATTTCGTCAATTAGTCGACTGTGCTTCTCCGCCGTAATCGTTTTGCCCGGATTCAAGAAATTGGGATTTATTATACCGGCTGCAGACCACCAAACCGTCATCACTAGCTTTTTGTGTGTGTAATTACGGCTTGAAAGGTCTTCTGCGGCTTCTCTGGCTTCAAAGCACTGGGCCGAACGTGGCCGGTTGTCGTAGAGGATAAGGTTCTACTCGCACCTTACAATCCCCTCGAGAAATTGGCCGTTTTTGTTTCGCAGAAAAAGCTTGGAAGACAAACACAAACGACGAGGTTTTTTTTTATCATCGTTCAAATCTGCAGCACCCATTCTTCCAACTGTTTTTTTTCTTCCCTATTTGATTTAAATGGTGGACGACTCTTGAGTGTCTGAACTCGAGGTACAGGAGCAACTTCTCGTGTGGTTTTCGAGAATTGGCTTGAACTCAGTCTTTCAAATGTTCGTTATCAATCGAGTTGGCCAACCGCGACGCCTTCATCTTCGAGGTGCAGCTCTTCATAAACTCCCTAACATTGGGATGGTGTACACGAAGTTGGCATTCGTCACCTAAACTAAGTTTACTTATTAAATCTATAAGAATAATTCTCCCTTTAATTTATGAGTTGCATGGTGTTGGATTTTCATGAATCAAGATGAACGTATTTTATGCTTTCTTAAATCCAATATGTGGGCATTTTTTTTAAGTTAGGATATCCGGTGTATATTGTATAGTATATGACTCATCACTCTTCCTGCTGCTGGGTATGTAAAGATAACATTATATATTCTAGCACTGAAGAAGAGATGGGTGAAATAGAATAAAATTAAATAAAAAAGATTGGTTCAAAACCTATATATTCATAAAACAAATTATGCAGAGATTTAACCAAATGACAGATTAACAATGATTGAAATAAAAATAGAAAACGTTTACGTGTATATGTTAAATGTTTACATGTGTGTGTTAAGTTTTAATTTCTATGCACACGTTAGTATAAAGAATGCAACTCCCATGATGCAAGTTGTATTTAAATCATATGGAAATAATAGTCTGTATGTTGCGCGTTGTCGATTTGGATATATAGACGCATGTTATATAATAGTGAATTAAGTTCATCGTTAAAAAAGGTAATAAATAACGTGTCAAAGTAAATGTATACACAAATGGAATATAGTGAATGTCTACAATAAATAAATGACCGCAACGAGAATTAAATAAAAACACGGAAACAACTGCAGCTCAAAGTATAGACTCATGTCCAGAGACATTCATTATCGCATTTCTTAGATACTTTGTCCGTAATATGTTGTATTTTCATTCACACCTCTCACTTATTAACTCTTTCTATAGCGCATTTTTATTTACTACGTCCACATATTCCTCCTCACAAAAAAATACCCTTTTGGGAGGGTTTAAGATACACCCTGATATATTTTCTGTATGAAAAAAATAATTGAATCTTCATTTTAGCTCAAATGTCGGTCCTTTTCTCGCCCTGATAAACTGGGTCTCTCTAAAACTAGATTTCAAAAAAATATGTTTTAATATATTTAACAGATTATGTTTGTATAATAAAAATATGAGATAGGTTATTTGTTCTTTACTGAGCACTCTTTATATACAAAAGAGTTTCAGTGGATCTACATCTAGAGAAACCTATACAACTAGTATATATTTGCGTGTCTGTTTGTGTCTGTAAAAAAGAGTATGTGGGTATGTGTATAAATGGTTGTATATCATACATAAACAAACACCGTATGATTATATGTGTATATATATAATATTTATGTGTGTGTTATTAATCATAAGTCAAGGCAAGGCTTCCCACATCAAAATTGACAATATTCAACATTTACAAGGCACGCCAATAAATGGCTGAAATATACAAATTACTCCTATGAAAAAAATAAATAAAATCACGCTTGAGAAAACAGAATAAATGAAAAAATGTTAAAATCTTTGAAGCGGAAAGCAATTTCCAGTGCAACAAAGCAGGGACCGTATCAAATAATTTCCTTCTTTCTATAACTCGAATCTATGGATGCCGTTCATAATGGATATTTAAACAGGATGATTGTTTATATATATATATATATATATATATATATATATATATATATATATATATATATATATATATATATATATATATGAAACCAATATATGAGACGTACGTCAAGAATATAGCGTCACATTAATTTTAAAACATTTCAGGAATCGATATTAAAGATAATATAATAAAATGAAACAGAAAAAAATCATATAATAAATATCGACGAACATCTATTAAGGTACACAAACACGAACCCACACACACACACCCATATATATATATATATATATATATATATATATATATATATATATATATATATATAAAGAGAGAGAACGTGAGAGTACATAGAGAGACGGAAGAAAAAAGATAGATATTGGTGTAGATATCCCGATATATATATATATATATATATATATATATATATATATATATATATATATATATATATATGCACACATAGATAGGTATATTCTACATTTTATATATTGAACAATGGTCATACTTATTTTTATATTGTTATTGTTGTTAAAGTATAGTATTATATGTGTATATATATATGTATATATATATTAATCTGCATATGCACACGTAGAGAAACATTTCTAATTAATATTGTATCTATTACTTTAATATAATTTCTTAAATGTTGACTACTACATTTATTAAAATATGTAATTCAATTTTATGCGAAAAGCATTATATATATATATATATATATATATATATATATATATATATATATATATATATATATATATATATATATATATATATCCAGTTTGCACATCTACTATTTGGGTTTATTTTTATTTGGGGTTATTTATTTCAGTTATATTTTTTCCTCAACTATATTCGGTCTATGAAGTTCGGCTGAATGAATTACGTTACCACTTTATCGATTTCGTTCGATTAGAGAGTATTACTTTTTTATGAAAAATATACCGATTAATATTGCACTTTTCTTTTAAGATATCAACAAGGAAACCCCTACATTTACAATACTTGAATTTTTTTATATGAAAAATTATGATCCTCAATAATGACACAACTTCATGAAAATTGTACTAAACCATCGTGTAAATAATGTTATATAAATTTCAAAAAAATCTCCTCACAGTAAGTTGACATTATATGTTTTAATGGTAGCTATCGCTTAAATATATACGTAGATTTGATTACAACAATGCAGATACTCATTAGTCGCGTGATCTCGTGTAATAAATTAATGAACGCGTAAATGTAGAAATGACATGACATTCTTAAAGATAAACTAAAATGACCGAAACTTGGGCGAAAATGACTCAAATAAATAAAAAGTAAATGAATTAGAATGACTTTAATGGACTTAAGGATGAACCAATTGATCTTAAGAATGACTTGAATGCTTAAAAATAACTGGAATCCTTCAAAAACTTCATGGATTATCTGGAGAATGACCTGAATGGCTTTGAGACTGACTGGTTGTAAAGTGGATGATCATTTTACATTAAATTAATACAGAAAATTGATCCCCCACTTTATATCACAAAGGTATAAACATAGGTACAGCATGAAATAGGGGCAGATACTACACTTTGATCTTGGCCAAAAGGCCAAGAAAAGGGTGGTATTTATTTGCTCCCTCACCGAGCAAATTAGGCACAAGGCCGATTTTTAATGTGAGGATGGAAGGGGAAATGGGGGCCAACTCTCCGGGGAGTAGAGGAGCTGGATAGTGGCAATTGTTATGAAGGGTTGCCCCTACATTGACCAAGGTCTTATATGTGGGGTTGGTATTTATTTGATCCCCCACTGAGCAAATAAGGCACAAGGCCGACTGTTAATGTGAGGAGTGAAGGGGACATGGGGACCAATTCCCGGGGAGTAGGAGAGCTGGATAGTTACAATTTATTTGACGGGTTGCCCCAACATTGACCTAGGTCTTATATGTGGGGTTGCCCCCACATATGATCTTGGTAAAAGGCCAAGAAAAGGTTATTTATTTCCCCTCCCCACCGAGCAAATTAGGCACAAGGCCGATTTTTATGTGAGGAGTGAAGGGGAAATGGGGCTAACTCCCAGGGGAGTAGAGGAGATAGATAGTGACAATTGGTATGAAGGGTTGCTCCTACACATATGACCTTTGCTTGTAGTATCTGTCGGAACAGATACTACACTTTGAGATATTTAGTTTTTTCTTCACAGGAAGAAAAATAAAATTGGGAAAATGAACAAAAAACTTAGGCATAAGATCAACTCAAAAAGATGGGGGGGGGTGAGGTTGGTTGATCAGTCTCGTGTGTTGTAAATTTTAAAGGGTTTTTCTGTCGGCCAGCATCTTTTATCATGGTTAACCTTTAAATTTGTATTCATGTGTGTGTGGTGGGAGGGGGTGTACCTACTTAAACCCAATTTTAAAACATTTTTTATTTATGTAAAAAAAATACAAAAAAGATAACAATATTAATAAAATTCCATCACTTTGATCTTGGCCAAGAGGCCAAGAAATGCTTAAAAAAGCTAAGAACACCATCTATTAAGAACAAAGCTTTGATCTTAACCCAAAGGACCAAGCACAAAAGTGTTACGGACAGACCGACATATCAACCGACTGACCGACCGACCGACGGAGTGACTTATAGTGTCGGATGCACGCGACTAAAAACACATGGCATTTTCTATATCGCCGCATTCCTGTGTAATTCTCGAGAAGCTATCTAACAGAAACTTGATATGTGTAAAGTAATTCAGCCTGGAGACGTTATAATGTTTCATCTATATTAAAACTTATAAAACTTAGTATTACATTAAAAACAACTTAGAATTTGGTATGATGTACTTTTCCTATTTTCTTTTTTTTTAAATCATAAGTGACAATAATATATCAATGTATACAGTGATCAAATCTGTCCGCAGAGTTAATTATCCATATAGATAACAACAACATAAATCATTATACCCTTCCGAACACGTGACAAATCAAGTGGTAAATTGTTCCTGTACGTTTTTAAATGTAGCCTATTATTTTTGCAATATCTAAAAGATGATAAAGATGTTAAATTATAAGAATAACATCCCCAAGTGATTGAAGAATTTTAGTTTAATCTATCGTTTTTTTTCGCTCCCGTAACATGAATGCTACAACATAGATGCCAAATAAATAAATGATGCGAATATTTTCACTGTCATAAATCATGTGGATGGATAGGAAGTATATTTTTCGAGTTTGTCATTTGTAACATTATAGAGAGAAGGGTGATGCTTATTTGTTTTTTTTTTCTTTCCCGTCTGTTAATTTAAATTTTTTCTCAATAGAGATATTAACCCCTTTTAAGAAATTAGTTTTGCCTCATTAAGTCTGTTCATCAAAAAATTAGATGGATGTCTGCGGAAAATTAAAATGCATTACGAGACAGAAGTTTCTAATATTATTTGGATGGCAAGGAAATATTTATACTCGCCTGAATCGCCTAATACGCCGGGTCGATGATGTAAAACAGCTTATATTGCATATTGCAGTAAAATTTGACACGTGAAAATAGAAAAGAAATACCTAACTAAAGCGCATGATGATTGCATGAATCAGCGATAACACTGTTGAACGATTTTAAATTGCCCAGTAAATTTAGCTACTGCTAATGAACAGAACATTATCCAGGTGAAACTGTGCAACTATAACCCGGAACATTAAGCGTCGGTCTAATGCCAACCTTTCTCACTGTATTGTAAAGGTCGTACTTGTTTCTGATATAAAGTGGTCGAGACTAAAGCTATCAAGTATTCCCTGAATAAGGTCGACACTCTAGTAGTCGTAGGCCTGAAGTCGTTCGCATAGAAAATGTAAAGATCCTCAAAATATCTGGAACATTTTGCATACACCTTGTGATTGTCGTCCACATTGGCGTCCGTTATTGTGAAGAATAACGCATTATGTAACGTTTGTTATATGAAATGATAGATTACTGCATGCAAAACTAATGTGTTATTTTAGGTTATATCTATTTGTTAACATGCTCCAATTTTGTCACCATGGCATATATATATATATATATATATATATATATATATATATATATATATATATATATATATATATATGAACACTTCATTTAATCACATGAATATACGAATAGAAACCTTTCTGCGTAAATTTTCAGTATATACTTTAACGCTGTTCAATACATAGGTAGAACCAAGTAGTAAGATACTATATATATATATATATGGAAATTGCAATATATATAATATATGCATATATATATAACTTATTTCTCTCCCTATATATATATATATATATATATATATATATATATATATATATATATATACCCACTCTTTTATATATATATATATATATATATATATATATATATATATACCCACTCTTTTATATATATATATATATATATATATATATATATATATATATAAAAGAGTGGGTTCGTAGAATAAGGATAATGTAAGTTACTTTTTATTGCAACTGGTTTGTATCCTTGGCAGGCCATTATTTGAACGTTCTGTTCGAGTGTAAAAAGAAATCTTTGCACGACCGCGAACATTTTCGAGTTCCATGTGTCGTCGTAAATGGAAGATAACATTTTTATTGCATTTGGTGAATTTACTGGAGAGTTGATTAAAATCGTTAAAATCATTAGAAACGCTTTAGTGGGGGATTCCCACATATATTGAACCTGACTTATAGACGGTTTGTTAATGCGAATAGGTATGGTTTGAATGATTGTAAAGCGCCGATTACAATGTAAGACGGCTAAAATTGCGGTGTTTTTAAATATGCTTCTAAATTTGTTTAGGGGTGTATCATGTGCTGTAAAGTGTTGGTCGATGGAGAGATTAGGGGAAGGCAAGTGAACTGTTGCCAGTGAGATGTACTGGCTCTAGTCATGCCGATATTCGACTGGATTTTTAGAATGCATTCCCTGCAAGACATTCAAAAAAGTTCACGGCATTTCCTGTTTTTGGTAAATTACTATGGCCTGGTAAGTTAGCTTATTAGTAAATGTATTGTTTTTTTTTATACGAAAAAATGATTCTGTGTTGAAAATGTATTGCAATGATGGTGTGTGTTTATGTTCGAAAATTCTCTTTATTTGTCCCTTGGTTTTATAATTAGCGTGCATATGGGTACTGTAAAATATGATAATAATAATAATAATAATAATAATAATAATAATAATAATAATAATAATAATAATAATAATAATAATATTAATAATAATAATAATAATATTAATAATAATAATAATTTCGATTATCAACGCTTCCCTTTGAAGGGATATGATTAATTTCCAGAAGATTTCCCTCAATTTAGGCTACAAACCAGGAGCTTCAAAGATAACGGATTTTCCTAAGGATATTGGTGGTAGCTACAATTGCAGAAGTCTGAAGGCCGCCTTAAACATGACGGATTTAAGTTTTTTCAATTGTCCTTCCAGAAGAATTGATACTACTCCTAGCGTATGCAATACGATCGGGAGTATTTGTGTTTTAACCCCGTCTATACACCTTATCTCCAAGGCCAATTGCGCATAATTGCTCCAATTCTCGTTCTCCCTTTGTCTCATATTTCTGTCCCAGGGTACTGAGAAGTCTGAAATCATCCAGTTTTGTGAGACCTTGTCAATGCCGACCGAATCCGGACGATTATGTTTCAAATGCTTTGTCGTTATGAAACGTTTGCCTCACCTACCTCTACATTTCCATCCTCACTTGTTCTCAGGCACCTCTTCAACCACTTTCCAGCACACTTCACCCCAACCTTTTACAAACCACCCAATATATCCGGAGTTACATGTGATCGTGTATTTTGCGGTAGTCTCTCTGGACTAATTCACTACAACAGGCTAGGTGCGCAATTGACTCTGAGGTATTTACCAAAAATCCAGCGTTCTGTAGCAACTTCCTCTCCTAGAACCACTTTTTTGAACAATCGTGTTCCTAATGCCTGCTCTTGTGCTGCACAAACAAAAGTTCCAGTACTGTTCTGCGGATACCTACCTCGAAGCTATTGCCATGATCTTTCATCAGCCACTTCTACTATATCCTGGAAGAACCTTTCGTTCATTCTTTCCCGAGTAGATTCTTTGCCCTTTCTCTATCCATACGTTTCACATAGCCAGCGTTGACCTCACATACCTCCACATCATTGACCACAATCTCAAGCATCCACTCCTCACTTCAAACCACACGCTTCTTCAAAGACATCTCCTCAGTTTTAACACAAACTTTTACACTTTTCAATCCTCTCTCACCGTCTTTCCTGTTTTGATACAGCGTCGCTACGCTAATTCGAATGCGGAATATACCAAACATTGCTAATACTTTTCTTGTTTTGATATCCATGGCATGCAACACCTTATCAGACCATTTTAAAATACCTGCACTGTATCTCCAAACACTGACTACCCATGTATTCACCGCACCCATTAGGTTTCCTCCATACAATTCTGACTTCGCAATTAGTTTCTCTCTTCTAAGACACTCCTCCCTGACCTTCTCCTTCATTTCTCTGTTCATGATGTCTATATATATATATATATATATATATATATATATATATATATATATATATATATGTATATATATATATGTAAAGTTTTATAATTTTCTGATACACATCCATTTATTTTATAATAAGAGTACATGTTACGTATCTGTTTTCTTAGCGATCTTGAATAAAAATTAAAATCTATGAAGAAAATGCATACTCAAACACAATTTTTGCATGTCACAAACAGTCAAAAATCATACCTATGATATCGATGGTGTAAAGTTCTTTGTTCCTGAGATCTTTTATTTATGATTTTAACATTGAATGCTAAACTTTCTTTAAATGTTTTCGTCTAACTTTATATGTTAATGGATGTCTAATTTTATCATATCACATATTACATCGAAAGAATATGTATTATTAATAAATAATTCGCCTGGATGTCGTGCACAGACATCTGGATTATAATATATACGTTTTATTCCGCATCAGACCAGACAAATTACAATTTGAGAAAATCATGAATATATAATGAATCAGTAAATATATATATATATATATATATATATATATATATATATATATATATATATATATATAAATAAATATGGGTATAAAAAGGGTAAAAAACTTACTTACTCAATATAGAACATAAAAATGTAATATAAATTATGGCTAAACCGAAGCAAATCATGGGACATGCCAAACGATGTTAATAACCGTAAAGGGAGTAATCGTAAACTCATAAATACATACTATAAAGCACTAGTAAAAATAGGTTACTTAAAAGTGTATTGCTGAGAAACGCAACGAAAATATGACAAGTACATAACAATCAGATAGCTAACAAGCATATGTTATCAAAATATTAGGTAGATTTGTTTTACTTTGACGTATATGTTTAAAACGCTTCATTTATTTGTGAGCAAGCTGTAGCATTGGCTATTCATCGCGGTATAAATGAAAACACATTGCTCCTAGAATATTTACAGAACAACTATAAAATTATATCCATATATAAGCCTGAAGAGTAATAGAGTGGGTGAAACGCGGAATATTCAGTGTAGCTTAATCGTCATATGTATTATATAACTTACTATATATTTATATATATATATATATGTAAAAATATATTTTTACATATATATATGTACATATATATACATATAAATGTGCATATATATTTTATGTATGTGAATGTATATACACATATATTATTTATGCATACATATATCTACATATTCCTTGTAGAAATATTGCATATTTATACATACATATATATATATATATATATATATATATATATATATATATATATATATATATATTCATTTATATACACACAATACGATACCCTCTCATAATTAATACATATAATCACAAGGAATATATTACATAAAAACACCATCATTCCATTTCTGTTACACAGATACATTTGAATTTAAACACACATATTTGTTCTAGAAAGAATATTAACTGCATTCATATATTTTAAAATCATATTAATGATATATGGCGAAATTAAAAATTTCCCTCTATTCAACAAGGTAAGCCCCCCTTCTCTTTTTTGAAATCCCCAACGTATTCTACCGTTCTTGAAATAGAACTGCGTCACACACTGCACATAAAAAAATTGAATTATTTGTATTGTTGTTTTTCTTTCCCAATTTCATTCATCCAGAGTAAGTCTAGAAATAAAGAGGAAACTTCGATGAAGATACCCATTTATATATTTGTATAATATACCTATATAAATATGTATGTATTTGCTTTTTCATGAAAATAACATTTAACACGAGCTTATTTTAAAGGGGTGTAAAACCAGCTCTTCTAAAACACAATATTTAAGTAGGCAAATATAAACATTGCTACAGTATGGAACGAATTAAATTTAGTGTAAACTAAGGAAAGATTCTACACTGTGATCTTAAGCCCTAATATATATATATATATATATATATATATATATATATATATATATATATATATTGATTTAAAGCTTATGAGGATTGTTGCAACATGAAAAACGATATTACTCTTTGTATTTAATATTTTTATTGTTATCTTTCATATTTCAAGCGGACCTCCGCTCTTGGTCACAAAAAAGTATCGAAATGAAAACGAAAAAGAAAACCGTTGAAAGAACTTGGGATTTGTAGCGTGGGCAGCGTTCATTCCTAGCAATCATGTTCGAAAAAGTTCACCTGAATTATTTTAGCCGCTCGTTGAAGAAGATTCTGTTTTTTAATATATATATATATATTACGTTGCAACATTTAATATATATATATATTAAATGTTGCAACGTAAAAGCGTTTAATGCAAACGGCAAAAATGAGACGCAATTGATTGCAATATGTAGAATAGAATAGAAATTTCATTCTTAAACGGTACAAATAATGTAATTATTAATTATGAATAATAATAACAAAAACACCACTGAAGGGGACAGAGTTTGAGACAATGTCGGCTTTTTTAATGGTGAGCAAGGGATAAAACTTATAATAATAATTAATAATAACATTAACAAAACTGCTGAAGAGAGCGGAGTAAGAGACAGTGTCGGTTTATTAATGGTGAGTAAATTCCGTCTCTCCCTCAATAAAGATGGGCCGAACTTAGATAAATAAATAAATAAATGAATAATAATAATAATAATAATAATAATAATAATAATAATAATAATAATAATAATAATAACATTAATAATAATAATAATAAAATGAGAATACAAATAGTCTCGGTCCGTAAGGAAAATTGTCTTAGTCCCGAAGGAATTTTCATACACATACCGAGGATAATATCAGAGCTGGTACATTAATGTGTGTGCTTTTGGCTCGAAAGTAACTCTGTGTATATTGATAGTAATGGCAATATTTATAAAATAATAATAATAATAATAATAATAATAATAATAATAATAATAATAATAATAATAATTATTATTATTATTATTATTATTATTATTATTATTATTATTATTATTATTATTATAATCTGGACAAGCCAAAAGAGGTGGGACCTTGGGGAGGCTGAGTGCCACTCAAATTCCAGTATAAACCAATGGTTACTACCAGCGAGAAATCATTGGTAAGCGGCTGTTGCGATGATGCAACTCCATGTGCCAATGCTATAGAAGGAGATGGAGAGAGAGCTGGACGTCTGGGGAGACTTGTTGTCATTCAGCTTCCAGTGAACACCACAGGTTTCCAATCTGATCGTTTGTTGACGTGTGAAACCTCCATATGAGCCAATAATAGTATAAATAATAATATTTATATTAAAACCAAAGCGCAATAGTAGCGTTTACATGAAAAAGAACAAGTGCATAAGGGTACATATATATATATATATATATATATATATATATATATATATATATATATATATATATATATACACATGCACAATTAACATCCATATATACGCACACATACCAATACACAGTCATATCACCGACAATATGTATATAATATATGCACCCCCATATATGTACTGCATATATAAATAATAATATGCTAAACAGATATGCACGCATACACACATGCACGCATATATATCAACACATATGTACATGCATACAATGACATGTGCAGGCCCAGGCATGCATACGTGCACCCATATGCATACATACATGCATGCACACACACCTATATGCGCACATGTATACACATGCAATATACACACACGCACATACACATAAATATATATATATATATATACATACATATAGAATATACAAATACACATACACATAAATACACATATATACATATACATCCATATACAAATATATAAGCATAAAAAATACAAGAACATGTAAGGCAGCACAAAGATGTGCACATCAACATAATTATGCATTACATGCAAAGGAATGTACATACGCACACATACACACACACACACACACACACATATATATATATATATATATATATATATATATATATATATATATATATATATATATAAATCAGATGAAAAATACCGAGGGATATTACTTGACGTAATACTTTCAAGGTAATGCTAGCTCAAAAGGAAAAAAATCTCAATATTTAAGAGTAGATCAATATATATTTTAAATTCAGAAAAAAACACATATAGACACGTATATTTGAATTAAGAATTCATTGTGTGATAAAAGGAGTATATAGAAGGGTTATGTAATTTCTTTAATCCATGGATTTTCAATAATGGCTCATATCATCAGATGAAAATGAAATGCGGTTTGCAAAATGTTCAGCTGTGAATGGAAGCTTATTTTGATGTTCAGCAGAATTATTGAAAATAGTTTTTGGGGTGGTTGTGAATAATTACATGGAAAAAATTATACGAAAAGAGAAGTTGATACAACCTGGGCAGTCCATTATCAGAAGGAGTACTTCGTACAATGTGTTTCCATATAATTATCCATAACGACTCCAAAAACTATTTTCAATAATTCTCTTATAATTACTGGAATGATGGATGGATTCGCAATGTTCTAGTTTATTTTCATGTCAGATATGATATCTTAATTTATCATTACATTCTTCTTCTCAGTTCCGTTAATGTAATCAGCAGTGCAACTTCATAGCAGCAAACAGATGTTTTATATATTAGAAGATCTAGTTATTTGTATGAAATTTATTCATTTATGTTTCATATATTTTTAAAGACTTATTACAAGATTTATAGATCGAATAATGCTTGGCAAAACACTCGCAGTATAAATAAAAAAGACAAAAAATGTATTTCGATTTATTTCCAAGCGTGCGAATTATACAGAATCAGAATAACTACTCCTGAAACAATGTAACCGATATGGAAAATTACATTAGGAAATATGTTGCTTTTTCGGAATAAAACGTGTTCATAAACGTTCGCATATTAAAAGTAACCGTAAAACAAGAAACAGAATAAGACAGTAACCTACTAAACGGAAATGTCGCTGGAAAAATGGTCGGATCATTCTAACGTTCCAGTAGATATCTCACTGGTGATTCACTTCTCTACCTTGAAAAGAGCCAAATCCGTCTATGGATGGACTGCTGTTGCCACATCTGGGCGGAATCTACTAGTAGTACGTTATCCTACGTTGACAGAATTCAAAATAGACTGCGTAGTTTAGTAGGAATGTCCTTTTCAACAGAAGAGACGTTGCAAGCTTCTCTCTGCTGTATCGTAATTTTCATGGAAACTGTTCGTTTGAGATCCAATCTAATGTTCCCCTCGCAAAAATTTCACGGACAACTCTCGCCTAGCTGAATCCACTACCAACGAGTTTCTCCCAGTGGCGGAACCTTAGCGCTGAGTCCATGAACAAAGCTTCTTCCCCAAAACTTCACATCTGTGCAACTCTCTTCCATTCACTTGTTTTTCAGCTGACTTCAATATGGTTGCCTTCAAGTCCAACTTAAACAAGTTTTTGATTAGCCGTATTCTTCATAATCAAATGTACCCAATTTCAACAACTAACGATTACCACGATATTATCCCATTGACTACTGTACATTAATTCACCGTAATCATCATGTGGCATCCGAACCTTAATAATCGTTACTCTTTTGTAAAAAAAAAAGACAGCCCTTCATGCAAATACTTAATCATTTAATATTTAATAAAACATTGAAACTACAGTTATATACGTTGTAACGGTTGGGGCCTAATATTAAATGTGCATACTTGGAAGAAACTTAAAATCAACTTAGCAGAAAAGACAAAACTGGGTTTTTATTGTAACTGGCAATAAAATTAATTAATCAGCATAGAAACACCCCCAAAACTAGTTACATCAAACATAAAATATGTTTAAGCGTAAAGAATAGGCAATAATCAATATTTAATTGAGCCTCACGCACACTTCCAAAATATACAATTCTTCCGTCTAATCCAGCTTTTAACATTTAATTTTCCTTGTATAAACGTTACTATTTTAAATTAACTTAACTTTTAAGGAATCCAAATGTCATACAGATACTGGTGTCATCTTAAGCTACCTAAAAAATTGTAAATAATGGCCGATATATTATTATAAAAAAATATACCATACAATGTGCAAGGCATACATCTAAATGTTACACAGAAAAGCTTTCAAAAAATAATCACTCCAACGACACTAATATTAGCGGCTGGTTACCCGTAAAAAACAGAGCAAATCGAACCCATTTTTGTAACCTTTGATTTCGATCACTCTTCAAAGAACAAAACAAAAAAAAAACTAATGAGCACCAACTGCATAGAACAAGGTACACGTCCTATTAACACCAACTATCAACCTCAAGTGGAGACAGGTTAACAGCTCATTTACAGTGCATTAAGGTTTATAAGCGAATTGCTGATGGGTCTCATAAATACACCACACAGAAAATTTCAAAAAAAACCCCAGAAAAGTACCAAATATGCAGATAAGCACACATGTCCTTCTCTGAATGCATCCTAGAAACCGTTATATAAGAGGTAAGTACTACAACTCTAATTCTATATATTTTGTACGATGTTATAAAAAAAAAACTAAGGTATTTTCTTAACAAAAATTTTGTCCGAACTGTTCTTAGTGACCAGTCTGGTAAGCAATATTAGCCTCAAAATGTTGTTTTTTTTTACCTGCAAGACAATAGGCTTACTACAATTGAAGCAGATGTTATAATGGGGATAAAAGGGTATCTCCCTTCCACACGACTAAAATGCTATTTTTTGGTGTCTTTAACTGCCCCCCTATTATTTGCTCACGAGGAGACTTTGTTATTAAAGGACAACATTGTTTCAAATAATTGTCAATATTTATTGTAAATTTAAATAAAATGAGAATCGTCTCTGAAACAATCGTACAACCTATTGGGTTTTATTTGTTTTCCTTATGAAACTGATTTTAATTCAAACTTATGAATCGTTTTACTCAATATATATATATATATGTTTATATATATATATATTTATATATATATATATATATATATATATATATATATATATATATATATATACGTGTGTATTTGTGTTAAGCCGTCTATATACAGTATATAAAGTTCAACCAAGTACATGGCGTTCTCCTTCAAATAACTTATGAAATCCATGCCGAGGGCTATGCAATAGAACTGTCAATAGCAAGAAAAGTGTTCCTGCTGAGTTATTTTATGCTTACTACTTTTTGAAAATTTCTTTACTTCATTAACTGTCACTCTCTTTTCATAGAACTCAAGCTATTCCCGCTGCGAGCAAACATCATTACTGATGCATTAGTAAAGATGATTGCAGTAAGTTTGAATACATGATTTCACAAATAACAATCTACTCTCCTTTTTCCATTTCTGTATGATATATTATCTTTACCTTGCTGGAGAAAATCGTAACTCCTATACTATCAATGGTGTCTCTCTATATGTATCCGATGCTTATCAGTGCAAAAAAACTTAATTGATATAATTATAAAGTTCTGTAAAGTGTCGGACCGTCCTTGCTTACTTGAATCTAGTTTACGAGTAGTAAGCGTTCTAATCTTTTAAGAAAAATACAATAGCTCCTATATATATATATATATATATATATATATATATATATATATATATATATATATATATATATAAAGGTGAAAGTGTATGTCGGTGTGTGTGTCTCTCAGTGTAAAATTTTCTACGCAAGAATCGAAATATGATATACTGGGTGCTGAGTTTTGAGAACATCTTTTACTCGGTTTTCGGCTAGAAATTTGGCTGTTAACGGGTCAAAGTTCAACGATTTGACATTTAAGAACTCTACCGCACTCCTCCGCAAATTCTGGGTCTAAACACTTGATATTTTAGATATAGGTTTCTTCGACATGGATCAAACTTAATAACTTGATTTGATCCCACAACAGTTAATGTTAAAGGATCGTGATCGGGGGCAAAGTTAAAAAAATTGACCGCTTTTTTTGTTGTTGCTCAAAGCCAAATGCCCGGGCAATGCCGGGTTGAAATGCTTCTACATACACCCCCACACACATATATGTAAATATATATATATATATATATATATATATATATACATACATACATAATCTTGTCGACCTATTCAGTAACTCAAAAAACTGCGTAAAGAGTGTGGAATTTCTTTGTATGCACACATGTTGAAAAGTCACACAATGTCATACCGTCTGTAATACGTCATTTCTGTTACAATTATACTGAATCGAATTTGTGTTGATTTTAAATTATGAATAATCAAAACATTTAGACGTAAAGAAGAAATAACAATATTCAGTCGGAGATTAAAATAAAATAATGCAATTACACTCTCGTCTGAACCTTGCTTGAATTTTCCAATAATTCGTCATCGCTTACATGCAATTCATTCTTTATTACATTCCTTGCTTGATGAGAATTCCCATTCGGTTCGTTATCGGAAATTTTAATTTTCTTCAGACAACCTTAATCGTTCGAACATAGAATAATACTTATTATCCAGCATTGAAATAATTTTATTTAATGCATTAAAAATGAATATATACTTACAAACTTAACACGATGGCAAAGAGAAAAAAATATCCCTAAAATCAACAGCGCAATTCATAGGAAAAAATATGTCTTTATGTAAAATGTAAGGCATTTTTGACTCGTGTATATACATCGGGCATAGAGGTAAGAACTTAAAACAGTTGGAGAAAAGCGCGAATTATATCTCACATTTATGCGTTCAATTTCGCTTAATAATTTCAAAATATTTACCCATCATCGGCAAATTATAAAATCCTTACTTTACACAAGATTAATTTAAAACGCTAAGTAAAATTTGTAATATGGCCTAAAAGAGAATTATAGTCTACCATACTATATATATATATATATATATATATATATATATATATATATATATATATATATATATATATATATATGTGTGTGTGTGATGATTCCAATGTAGCGTCAGATGAGTGCCATTCCATCAGACACTAAAGTCCATGAGCCTAAATGCCTGAGGGAGTATCTATACAAAGATAATGTTACAGATTTTTAGTTTTGTACGACAGTTAAGCCTCTCTCTCTCTCTCTCTCTCTCTCTCTCTCTCTCGGTTCAAAATGTTGAGATCCAACAACAAGCAAGAGCAAGATAGCCAGAAACAAATTAAACTGCATCCCAGCTTAATGCGGGTACTGGTCTCCCGCTTTATGGTTTTTTGTATCAGAGATTTGATTCTCCTAGAAAGGTTGCCTTCAGCATGGCTTACGGTAGCCCTCTCCATCCCAACACACACATACACACATACAAATATACACGGTGCTAGTTGGCCGTTGACCCAGAAAAGGGTTAACTCGCCCTTTGGAAGGTCTTGTTTTTAATCCCTCGGGGAGACTAGCTGCCCTCCTAATCAGAAAGTCTGGTCGGGGAACCAGTTTAGTAGATAGTGACGACCATGAGGCAGGTTTTACTGGGTTACGTGATACCAGTAGCATATGAGTTGACCTCTCTCTCTCTCTCTCTCTCTATATATATATATATATATATATAGAGAGAGAGAGAGAGAGAGAGAGGGAGAGAGAGAAAGAGAGAGAGAAAGAGAGAGAGAAATAGAGAGATAAAGAGAGAGAAAGGAAGAGAGAGAATAATCTAGGACAAAATTTATACATTTTAAAAAGTAAATAAAATCCTAATGTGTTTAATAATTGATCTAACTCAAACTAAAACGTGCATATCTCTTTGTCAGTTTAAAAGATTTAGTGCATTTACACAAAAGAGACTTGTGAAACATTGCAGAGATATTTGGATCCAGTTTCGCCCTGACAATTAGCTGCTGTCCAAATGAATGGGTTAACTTTCATTTGGTCGATCAGTTCGGACTTGTCGCTGTAAAATATGCTTTTCATTCAAACGTTCTAAAAAATAACAACGGCACGACACGTGAGTAATATTTTTTTTTTTTTTTTTTTACACAGTGATCACCACTTATCAAGGCCCGGAAGCCACTCAGGGATAAGGGTTATTGCAAGTACATCACGTTAGTGAGGAGATTTTATGAAGTGTTTAATTAGGGGGGCGGTTCATTAGGAATTTGTTAACATTAGACTTGAAGACATCCAAGTTGTAGTCCGGAGGGAAGCAGGCAGACGGAACAGAGTTCCACAGGCGTGCAGTTCTAAGAAAGAAGCTTTGCTCATGAAATCCGCGTTTTGATTTAGGCACAGATATAGAGTGGGGGAAATTTTTCACAGTGGATTCAGCTAGACGGGTGTTTTTCGTGAAAGTTTGGCGAGGGGGGACCAGGGATTGGAGTTCAGACGAGCACCTGCCATGAAAATAACGATAAAACAAGGATAGGCTCGCAACGTCTCTTCTGTGGGAGAGGGGTTGCAGGGTAGAGAAAAGGGCATCCCCCACTAAACTACGAAGTCTATTTTGTACTCTGTCAAGGCATGATAGGCTGTTTTTGGCAGCTCCTGCCCAGATATGGCAACAGTATTCCATCCTTGGACGTACTTGGCTTTTATATAGATAGAGAATTGCATCAGTAGTGAGATATCTTCTGGAGCGGTAGAAGGATCCCACCATCTTTCCTGCGACCTTGGCAACAGACTTGATGTACGTGTTCCATTTCAGATCAGGAGTAAAGGTCAAACCCAAAAGCTTGTCAAAACACGGGGCCTCACCTAGACGAGAGCCATCCATCACAATTGATGCCAGCTGGGGATCAGAGCGTTGATGATGTAAGGATAGGAGTTTGGTTTTAGATGCATTAAAGGTAACTAGCCACATCTTCCCCCACTGAACCACGCGCTCGAGATCAGAGGAGAGAGAATCCGAGAGAACTTCGTCATTTACAGCCTTTGATGTGTTGCCGTAGATGGTCGTGTCATCAGCATAGATGTTAACGAATGATTTAAGTATGTGTTTAGGGAGGTCATTGATGTAGATCAGGAAGAGAGTTGGGCCGAGGATTGACCCCTGAGGGACTCCAGCATTTATATTGCAGGCCTCCGATTTTTGTCCATCTACCACTACTCTTATGAGCCTATCGGAGAGAAATGATTTAATGATTGAGAAAACATTTCCAGTTATACCGTAGCTGGAAATCTTGTGAAGTAGACCCTTATGCCATACTTTGTCAAAGGCCTTTGATATGTCAAGAGCAATTGCCCTAGAAAGGAAGCCTTTGTCAAGAGATTCACTAATCCTGTGGGATATAACCGTCAGCACATCTGCGGTAGATCTTGCAGAGCGGAAACCATATTGTGTGTCACTAAGAAGGTTGTTTCTGCTGAGGTGGTTGACTATTTCTCTATTTAATATTGATTCCAGTAACTTACTCATAACACAGAGAAGACTTATTGGTCTGTATTGAGAGGGAGATGACTTATCACCTGAATTCTTAAATACAGGGCAAACTGATGAGGTCTTCCAGGGGGTCGGAAAGCACTTCTCCTTAAGGCAGCGCTTAAATAGTTTCGTAAGTATGGGAGCAAGTTCTGGTTGAAGCTTTTTTAACACTATAATTGGGATGCCATCAGGGCCAGTTGCTTTACTGGAATCTAGGTTTTTTATTAGCTTGGCGACCTCATGCACGGATATTTGTATATTACCTAGCTTGTTCTGTGTTATAGGAGGAAATATGGGGAGTTGATGGCCTTCGTCGCATAGGGTAGAATTAGCTGCAAAGTTCTTTGCAAATAGTTTGGCCTTGTCTGACGCTGATGAGATAACCTCTGGTCCATTGATAATGGTTGGGATAGAACGCACACTTCTGTTCAGGATCCTATTTGTTATTTGCCAAAACTGGTGGGAACCAAGCCGTTGATCAGCTACCTTGGATTTAACAGACTGGGCATATAGCTCTCTTGCATTTTTTATTACTCTTTTACAGTGGTTGCTGGCAGTCCTGAAAGCAGCTTTAGTCTCAGTGCATCTATTACGTTGGTAGTTATGGAAAAAGTGATTTCTGTGCGCGATGGCAGCAGCACATTCTGGGGAGAACCATGGCTGGCTGTTAGGTTTTTGTTGGAATTTTTTTGATGGTATGAATTGGTCTATGCCTACAATTAACCATTCGGTCAGATCTGATACTATAGAGGACACTTCCTTTTTAAACATGGAGTGCAGAGGTAAATCAGATATGAATGTACGGAAGCTATCCCAGTCAGCCATAGAGTATCGGTATACAGTACGGTGGAGGGGTACGTCTGATGGCTTCTTACATTTTGTTTTTATCTTAACTGATACGACGGAGTGGTCGGAGGATCCTAAAGGAGAATGAACGGTACATGAACATAGCTCAGGGGAAGTTGAAAGAAAAAGGTCTAAGAGGCTTGCATATTGATTGGGTGTATCGGGCACACGGGTGGGTTCGCGAACAATCTGAGTGAGGTCATAAGCAATGGCAAAATCATGACAAAACCTACCCTCATCATCTGTCTTATTTGAATGGGTCAGCCATTCCACGTTATGGACGTTGAAGTCACCACAGATGTGGATGTTAGCCGAGGGATGTGAAGACAGTATGTGGTCTATTTTCTCAGATATGCTCTTAAAGATAGTAACTCCGCTGTTGTGGGGCCTATAGAGGGCAAATATAAATGCAGTGGTGTTAGCAAGTGCAACCCTGAAGCACATATAGGGTAAATTAGGATCTTCTCTAGAGATATCCCTGCCACATGGGAAGCCATCCTTAATGTAGGCACATATTCCATGCCCATGGCGATCTTGGGAGTCAGATTTAGCTGTTAAATTGGAGTATCCATGCATTATGAACTCATCTAGGGAAGTGGTCGGCCCTATTCCAGTTTCACATAGAAATAATATGTCCGGTTTCGTCTCCTGTAATTGGGTTTCAACCTCTGGAAGGTTGGAACGTAGACCCCTGATATTGGAGAAGGAGACCTGGTAGTAGGGGTCTACGCTGGAAGATGGGGTTCTAGGTTTAATCGAGTTTTTATTCTGGAGATATTTCATGTTGAGGTTTGGGGATTTGTGGAATAGGTCGGCATACTTGGTTAGAGCAGTACAGAGAGGGAAAGTAAGAGAGAAAAAGACAGGAAGATTTTTTTTTATTTGTAGCACACGAAAAGGTAAAGCCGTAACAATTACCCACTAGTATGGCATCGAGAGGCCCCACCAGAGACTACTGCATGGTCCAGATCCACTCACCAAATGGCAATACAGCAGTCCCAGTACTTTGCGCCTGCTGATAGGACAGCCTCCTTAGTGGTTAATCCAAGGTTCGGGTCCCTGACTATCAGGCGGATAACGTCAGCCCAGACAAAACGTTTACCTCCAGCACCCTTACTAGTGACATGGCAACAAGGACAGACAAAGACAGAAAAATATCCGACATCTCAGACTACTGGTCACCAAGTAATACCGACCTTTAAGCAGCTTTTTCTTCACCCTTTGTCAGAAACATCACTCATTGAATGAGGACTGAATGACAAAATAGGAGAAGCGAGAGTTACTGGAGCTGCCGATAACACATCCACTGTATTATCTACTCTCCATTTAAAAAAATGTATGCCAAATACATATAATTCAGATACTGTGAAGAAATTTACATGAATACAATTTTCGAAAAATGAAGGGAAATATTTGGGTATACTAATCATAGGTATGCACAATTATTTGTGCAACATTTGTCGCTTTCTTTCTTTTGGGGGTGGGTGACAGATTGCTTACGGTTTTCGTTCGTAGTAGTGGCCGATGTCGTTTTAAGGAAGAATGGGAAAGAAACACGATACTGCAACCTTTAATATTTGCAAGCAATACTATTCTTTGTCTCCCATCTGAGCTGTCGACGGCGATTTTTCAGTCGGCCGGAATATTCTAACGTGCTGAATAACTCTCGTGCCCCAATTAGATGTTCCGAGCCTCTGGCTTCTTTTCCTGTCAGGGTCTTCTTTTTTTCCATTTCTAGTCACGTGATTATTAGCTGATTTCATCCCTTTATACTAAGATAAGAGGTGTGTTTTTTGTGAAACCCACTCTTTAACAACTAATCATAGAACCCCACCCATTTTCGGTTCTCAATCATTTGAAAACCACCATCGCTGTGAGATTCCCGACTCTCACAGAAACAGGTTTGATTTGATACATTCTTGATAGAGTCCCTTGATATCAACCTGTGAGTACTACTGGCTTTAAGACTATTAATTTCATCTTCACCTGGATTTACGAGTAAGCCAAAACAAAAAAAAAAAAAAACTAACAATTGTACTTTCTCAGTCACATTCTGTAAAACCGCACACGATCAATAAAATACTATTAGGTTGGTGTAAAAATAATGTCGTGTTTGACGTTCAACGAAAAAGATTGTAACTAATTTTATAATTAATTTTATCAATCGAAATGAGAACCATTAGAATCGACAAATATTTTCAAACATGAAACAAGTTTATTCATTCGATTAGATTTGTATTTCGGAGTTCCGGAAAGATTAAGTCATTAAAGGCCGATTCTGCGTTTTGAAGCATTTTTCTGCGCAGGAAGATGAGATGCTTGAAAAAATCAGTTAGCGAGAGGTTCAGTAAATATAGCGGATCAGGCAGAGTTTCGTGGCCCAATTTGTTCAGTTTCTGCAAGATCAGTTAAATAACATGCAGGCGGGCGTTGCCATGGTGGAGAATTGCTCCCTGATATTGATCAATGTCGGTCACATATGTTGGAGCTTCAGGTGCATTTCGTCAATTTGTCACTAGTATATCTCCACCATAATCGTTTCGCCCGGATTTAAGAAGCTATGGTAGACAAGATCGGCCGCAGATCAATCACCATACACTTTTTTTGGTACAATTTCGATTTCGAGAAGCGTTGTTGCGCCTTTCGCCAGCGAATTTCTGTGCCGAACGTGGACGGTTGTCGTAGAGGATCCACTCCTCATAAGACGTCACACTCCGCTCGGGAAATGGATCGTATTTTGTTGCGCAAAAGGAGCGTAGAAGACAGCTCAGTATGAGATTTTTTTCATTGTTCAATTAATGCAGCACCCATTAATCCAACTTTTTTGACATCTCTTTTTCTAAAAGCGAACGACTGCTAGGGGTCGACCTTGAGTTAAACAGCAAATTCCTCTGTGTTTTTCCGAGGATCGGTTTAAAAAAAAAAGGCTTTAAAATGTTTTTTTATGAACCGCAATCGACCGGCCATAACCATCCTCATCTTCACGTCTCTTGTCACCATTGCGAAATTACTTGAACAACCTTTGTGCCACACGTGCGTTAGTGGTTCCTGGGCCAAAAGCATTATTGCAATCACAAACGCCTTCGGCCGCTTTTCGGCCTTGATTGAACCAAAATAAGAATATCGTGTAGATTTTATATTTGTCCATGCTGTCGAAAAGCCTGCGAAAAATGAATGAAGAAACTGAGAACCATAACAAAAAACAATTTTCGATGGATCGAAAAATACGCTCCAAAATTATATATATATATATATATATATATATATATATATATATAGTGGATTGTCTCATCGAAGCCGATGAATGAGGGTTCAGTATGCAATCTTCTGAAGCTCCTAAGCTCTGTGATACCACATGCATTATTGCAATCCTGTAGACGTCCGGAACACTCCTCCGCTGATGGGTAACTTTCATATGCTCGGCGGTCAAAGATACCTTCTTGAGTGAACAGATAACCCTGCTTTGCTGCGTGCTCTGACACCAAAGTGGCATACATATTCATTTTTAGGTGAATTTTTCTTGTGGTTTGGGTTCATATTTGCTGATATCCGCGAACTGTAAACTTAATCTAGGCGATTATAGTACATGTTTGTTACATAATTAGATCCTAGTTAAAAAAATAAACTTAATACTTGTAAATGTTTATGAATCTCGGTTTAGCAGATGGCACCGCCTCGGATACGTCGTCTCATTAATATGCGAGTATTTTTAAAGATTTATTTTGCCGCAGTAGCCAACGATAATAATAGATATTAACAGGATATCCACAAATGAATTTTAAAAATGCCATTAATTTTTATGAACTTATGACAAATAGGCTATAAAACCTAGGGATTCTACATGGAAAAAAAAAAAAAGAAATTACTTGGTGGACAATTCTGCTAATTACGGAGAAATGCACACCGGTACGAGTGCACTTATTAATCCGTGCTGAAATACTGGCGTAATTATTTACAAGACCATTCTTAACATGGCGAGGGAAGGATGTTTTGCACATATTCTATACATTTACCTTACAATTGAATTTAAAAAAAAACATATCATCAAATTTCATTAATCTTAGAAATACGATTTAAAAAATAGCGGGGATCAATAAGTGAACTAGCACCTGCTTATCATTACTATATATATATATATATATATATATATATATATATATATATATATATATATATATATATATATATATATATACTAGCATTTACGACCGGCATTGCCCTGGTGTTTGGAGGTGTATTTCAGCAAAACAACAAATGGTAATGTTTTAAAACCTTGATCCCTGCTATGACCCCATGAAATGTATTGTTATGGCGGGCAAATCAAGTTATTGATTTAGATCCATGTCCAAGGAACCTATATCTAAAATTTTAACCACTTTCAGACCAAATATTGTCGCTGGATTTTGATGGATTTCTTAAAAGTCAAATCATTGAACTTTGACTCCTTAGCAACTAAATTTCCGCCCGAAAACAGATCATAGAGATTTTTTCAAATCGCATCATCCTATATAGCAAATTTCTAGTCTGGAGACTTTAAATTGCCATAGTTATTGCGTAGGGAAATGTACACACAGACACACAGGCATTTTTTTATAGATGTACTAGTATTTCAACCCGGAATTGCCGGGGTGGTTGGAGGTGTATGTTGAGCAAAAAAAGACAAAAAAAAACTGGTAGTAGGAAGGCAGGCGCTAACCCGTACCACTAAGGAGAAAGAACACCGGGAAAACAACCTTACGTAATTGCTGGTACAACCACCGCGAAAACGGAAGTGACGTAGGTTTAAATTCAGGCTAGACAATCGAAAGAGAGGATTACTTTCGAAAATATCGGCGAAAAATATGAGACCCCTTGTAAAAACGTGCTCAGTTGAAGGTGAAAATATTGATGTTTTTAGCCAATCTTTCGAAATTTGTCGTCCGAAATGTCGAATTTGAAAATGATACTGATCTTGTAAAAATCTGTGGAAAGTGTTAGGCAGACATTTAAAAAGACATAAATATATACTTTTATATATTGGTAACTAAAAATGTTCGACCCAAACCGATTAAGGTGTTTGCCCTATTTCTGAACTCGCTTTATGAAAAATTTCAAATATTTAGACCGGAAATTGTCTAAGTAATTTTGAAGAGACCGCAGAGATAATATTTTTTAAAAATTTGACTTCTATTATGCCTTCTTAACATTTATTGTTTGGGGCTCAAATCAGGTTATTAAGTACGATTAACGTTCAAGAAACCTATATCTAAAATTTCAAGTATTTAGACACAAAATTGGCGGGGGCCATTGGTAGAGTTCTCAGGAGACAAATCCTTGAACTTTGACTTCTTAACAACCAACTTTCTAAGCTAAAACGGATTTCAAATATTTTCCCAAATCGCAGTACCCATTATATAATTTCTAGTCTGTAGGTTTTAAATTGACTGATTGCGTAGGAAAATGTGCACACACAGACAAACAGATACAACCACAGATACGCAGACACGTTCACTTTTATGTATATACTAGCATGGGTGCCCGGCGTTGACTCGGTGTTTGGAGGTGTATGCTGAGCAAAAAAACAAACAAAAAATCCCGGTCAATTTTTTTTAATTTGACCCCTATTATGACCCCTTTATTGTAAATGTACACAGACAGATAGACACACAGAGACACGCAGACAATGACACGTTCACTTTTATAGATATACTAGCATTGGTGCCCGTTGTTGCCCGAGTTTTTTGAAGGTGTAAAGAAACAATACAAAAAAAACGGCCATTTTTAAAAAAAATGTTGACCCCTATTATTGCCCCTAAAGATTTATTGTTTTGGGGTCAAGTCAAGTTATTAAGTTAGATTAATGTCAACGTAACCTATATCTGAAATTTCAAGTGTTCAGACAAAAAATTGTGGGAGGTTTTGGTAGAGTTCTCAAAGGTCAAATCGTTGACCCCTTAACAGCCAAATTTCTTGCCTAAAACCGATCAAACTCTGTACCCTGTATATCAAATCTCGAGTCTATAGACTAAAAAATTGATAGAGTTATTGAGTAGGTAAATGTACACATACACACGATAGACAGACAGACACACACACACAAACACGTTCACTTATATATATATATATATATATATATATATATATATATATATATATATATATACTAGCAAAAGTACCCGTCGTTCAAAAACCGCCTACATATAATGGACTCTGATTTATGAAAGTATGATAGGTTATGAAAAGCAAGGATTGTAAAAAGATAGCTTCGAATTTGGGGGTATCACAACCAGAGCAAAATATGATGAAAGTAAAAACAAAATAGATTACCCCCATAATTTATTATACCATACCTGTTCACACTGAAGCACTTATCACAATTTTCTGAGGATCTATATTAAAAAACCTTGTTAAACTTTGTGACATATTTCCATTCTATGGAGGTCAAGCGCGAACGAACGAACACCCCCTAATTTTATTATACCATATTTCTTCAAACTGAAACATAATTATCAAAGTATACTAACGCAGATAGATATGAAAAGTCTTTATTAAAGTATGTGCCTATTTCCGTTAAATGCGATCTAGGCGCGAACGCAGACCCCACAATTTTATTATACTATCCCTATTTACGTAAAAGCATACTTATCAAAGTATGCTTATGTACATCTATATCAATAACACTTGTAAACGTTTTTTTTTTTTTAATTTCTAATTTTTTTTATTTCCATACTTTTTGGATCAGGCGCGAACCACCGTTCTGCCAGATAAAACATACCTATTTCTGTCTCACGATACATCTACCATTATATGTACTCAGTTTTTAAAAAAATATTTTTGACCACACACACACACACACACATTCAGCTTTATATTATAACATATATATATAAATATATATATATAAATATATATATATATATATATATATATATATATATATATATATATGTAAGGCTTGAAATTCTTGAAAAATATTCGAAAAATCATTATCCCTTTGAATGCAATTTGGCTAGTTTTCACTAAAAGTGTATGGAGAAAATAATGAATATGAATTCGTATCTTATGAGGACAGGGTTGAGTCTCTCGTATGAACATATCAGTAACCGACGAAATAATTATAGAAACCACAGAAAGCTTTGATTGCTTTTGAAACATCGTTTGCATAGAGATCGGCCGGATCTGCTTGAAAATATTTCAATGTCATTTTGTTACTGATGAATAAGTAAGGTGCAGCCATTTTTGAAATTATCATTTTCACTCAATCGGCGCGAGATATATCATGCCCTGCTGTCATCTAAAATATAGTTTGGGCACAACTCGTAGTTCAATTTTTAACACCTACTCAGACTTTAATAGTATCCTAGGCTCAAGCTAACATGAATATATATATATATATATATATATATATATATATATATATATATATATATATATATATATATATATATAAAGGGAAATCCTCAAACCACATTATCTCCTTCTAACAAGCCTTCTTCAATCATAGTTGCTTACACTGCATGATCTCTACTCACCCCCTTTATCCAGTAACAATGAAATAACAATGTCCCTAATTCACCTTGAGGGGTGTAACTATTTAGCAGATATATAACCTCTACAAACTAACTATTCAGCAGATATATAACCCCTATAAACTAACCTAGTAACAGTAACTAACCACGCGGGGTCGCAGAAATACCTGGAGTAGAACCCAGGCGCGGAGCCAACCCTCTCAGTGGTGACGGACCCAGTAGATCTTTCCATATCATCAGTCTAGTAGGAGGAAAACTCTGAAACTAAACCAAAGGCGAGGGACGCCTCTTCAGTCTTGGATGACAACCTTCCTAAAGCTGGTGACTCAAACAAATTACCGGTTTGCAAACCTAAATTGCTTAAGGAGTAGATAAGTTCTGTATATCGCCCGGCTTCCATACTCCTTCTTTGCCTATTAGTCAGGCGCAGAGATACTATCACAGTGATTCGACAGAAACACCAAGGGGTAGATCTTGTTTCTCGTCTAGGGCAATGAACGCCGTCCCCCCACTCCCGACACACCCCACCCCTACAGCTGGGCACTTGAGAGTGCTTGAGTACCATATATGCCTGAGCAATTAGATTGGGTTGACCTTCCTCTGATGGGTTGAGGGTACCGGATTGACAGTCACTGGCTGCTGTTTCCGACTGGTAGTACAGGTGCCCTAACTCTTTGGCAGCGCTAAGAGCGGCTGCTCCATAAACAGTTGTATAATATCCGGATGTTTGCAGTAGAATGTGGCGCATGGAAAGGGACTCTGCACTAATCCCCGGTGGGCTTTCCTGAGGCGACAGTCCTAGTTGAGGGAGGGTCAGCTGATGGTCTACTTGTGATGCATGTGTGATACTCTGCATAACCTCTGTCCGGCTCCCCCTAACATAACTGAAACTCGTTAAAAAATATGACAGTACAATCTAAAAATAAGCTTAAACCAGGTTTAGGGTCAAACAAATCCAACTTGCCTCCTCCCTTGAGGCTTGCATTCATAAATATCCGTGGGCTTAGAAATAATTTAGCTGATGTTGAACATTTCTCCTAACAAATACCCCGGATATCTTAGCACTAAGTGAGACTAACCTACACTCTCCATCCCTTCTAACTACTTTAACATGCCTGGATATCTTCCACTCTGCCGTAAGGACTCTGACACACATATGCACGGAGTTGGAGATTACATTCGTAATCCCCTTTCCTTGACTAGAGAAGCAAACCTAGAAACGGATGATCAAGCCTTTATGTGCTTTAGACTTAACATGCAGCACAACATTAGATACTTTTACTTTCTCTACCGCTCTCCCTCGACCCAAGACTGCACCATAATATACAAAGTATATGACAGCATAGACACAGCACTCTCCTTCGACACTAGCGCCCAAGTATATGTATTTCGTGACTTTAATATCAATCACAAAAACTGGCTTGGATTCTCTACTTACACAGATGCAGCGGGCCGCGAAACTCATAGCTCCTCTATATCTCACTCCCTATCAAAAATTGTTACTTCTCCAACCCGTTTCTCTGCACCCAAAACTGAAGAGCTAGTGCTCAAAACAACGAGATATTATAAAAAGGCTGACTGGGAAGCCATCAGAGATCTTATCAGATGCCCCATGGGGAAATATTTTTCTCTTCCTGCTGAACAGTGTGCAAACAGTACCACTGAATGGTATAAAACTGCAATCGACGCGCATGTTCCCATGCGAAAATTCTATAGCAATCCCCACTCTCCCAAATGGTTTACTTCGACTTGCGCAACTGCCATTGCTCAAAGGCAGCATGCATTCCGCAGGTTTAACCGACATAAGTCCAGTTCAAACAGCCAGAAGTACATAGAATCTAGAAGTAACGTTAAGAAAGAAATAACGACAGCTTTGAGGTAATTTACGGAAACCACTAAAAAACGCACCGAAGCACAAACACTAGGAACTCGTGACTTCTGGAAAATCTACAACGGTGTAGTAAATAATGGGCAATCAACAATTCCCCCACTAACCCATAATAACGAGGTTGTTTGCTCAGCAACCGAACAGGCTTGCATGCTTGCCAGTCGGTTTGCCTACAACTCCACACTGGACCCTTTCAGCCACCTCCTACCTCAATTTCCCATGCGAACAGACGCCACGCTAGACGATCTGAAAACCACCCATGCTCAGGTGCATGCTATCATAAAAACATTGACACTTCAAAAGCATGTGGGTCCGATCTCATCCAAGCTGTGCTATTAAAAATGTACTCAGCCGAAGTAGCTCTAGTTCTCTCCAAACTCTACAACAAATGTCTTAATGAAATTTTCTTTCCGGACTGTTGGAAAACTGCTTCTGTGGTACCAGTATTCAAGAACTCTGGCGAAAGAACTGAACTATTAAATTATCACCCTATTAGCCTCCTCCCACTTTTCGCCAACATATTTGAGACCTTAATTAACCATGCTCTAGTCCACCACCTTACAGATGCTAAACTTCTGACCGACCATCAATATGGATTTAGACAAGCCCGTTCCACAGCAGACATCCTCACTGTAATCTCTGAACGCATATACCATTCACTGGACAAAGCGGAAGAGGGCAGAGCGGTAGCTCTAGATATATCTAAGGCTTTTTGACAGGGTATGGCATGAGGGTCTCCTCAGGGAGATTAGAGCATACGGTATCACTGGTAGAATAATTAACATAATTAACTCTTTCTTGGATAAGAGAAAAATCCAGGTTGTCCTCGACGGTCGTACATCTAAACACTATTATATAAATGCGGGAAAGCCCCAGGGATCTATCCTTGGACCTCTACTGTTCCTGATATTCATAAATGACCTCCTCGACAAAATTACCTCTGAGATGGGTATATATGCTGATAACACCACACTCTATAGCAGGCACGACAGGAAAAAATGAACATATATATAAAGTAATGGCAGAAACACTAGAGGATAACCTCCGATCAGTAGTGGAATGGGGACAAAAATAGATGGTCACGTTCAATGCCCCCAAGGCTAAACTGGTTTCATTCAATAATTACAAGAAACCTTCGCTACCACCTATAGCAATGACCAACGACTCTTTATCTGAGAGTACGTCTCTCAAGCTCCTTGGCCTAACGTTCACAGGAAACATGAGCTGGAACAATTACATCGAGGGCATTGCCAGGGCTGCTGCAAGGAAGGTGGGCTCTCTCTACCGTGCTAGAAAACTACTAACACCGAAATATCCTATACCTCTATAAGGACACCATTCGCCTATGTATGGAGTATTGCTGTCATATTTGTGCTGGTGCATCGGCTACTAGTCTCTCGCTCCTTGACAGGGTTCAAAAGAGAGTCGCAAATCTGATAGGCCCTAAACTGACATCTAAGCTTCAGCCTCTGTCCCATCGACGAAACGTTGCATCCCTCTGATTGTTCTACAAGTATTTTAATGGTGAATGTTCTGATGAACTGCAAGCACTCGTGCCCCCACGACGTGAACACCCTTTACTGACCCGACAAGCTGCAAAATCCCACCACCCACACTGTAGAGATCCCTAGATGTGAAAGATATTTCTACTCCGGTAGTTTCTTCCCCAGGACCGCTAGACTTTGGAATTCCATTCCAGGTCACTGCTTCCCCAACTGTACTGACATGCAGAAGTTCAAGTGAAACGTGAACCAACATCTTGCTGCCCAAATCCCTACATAGTACCCCAGTAGTTGTTTGCCCTGATAGTAGCCCCCTACACCAAAGTGGCAATGTGCCTTGTTTGAGGTGAAAATGTAATAAAAAAAAATAAAATAATAATAATTATATTTTGTTGCTGGAAACAAAGTTCGCACAAAAATGACCAAATAAGAAAATCTATATATCTTCACAGAACATACAACGATCACTAATAAACCTATTTAAACAAGACTTTGACTCTGTCAGAATTATGCCTGACACGGAGGTATCCGTTCTTACAAGCGTAGTATTAGATTAAATGGACCTATATATTGTCAATGGGTAATATTCATATATGAGTTTTTCTTCAAATTCACTTCAGGCATGTTGTTAACTTAATATTAAGAAACTTGATCTAGTCAAGTATAACTCAGCTTCTATAGCGTTTCACAATATACTTTAATCTGCATAATCGCTATCTAATACAATTCATTAAGGAGCTCTCAATTAAATCCTAATTTAAACTGGATATAATTTAATTACGCAAATATTAGATACAAGAAACAAAGCAAATATCCCTTTAAAATACTTAAATATTTATCTAAACGTATATTTAGAAATATTTGTTTATATTAGTACTAATAATTGTTTAATATAATTGCCTCAGACACTCTGATATTGTTTTAATTCTAGATCTTTGAGATTGTTTATATTTTAACTTCATAATATATAGTTTAGACATATGGCGTTTTCAACCTACACCATTACTTCAGCATTGTTATTCAATTTAGATTTTATCAAATATTTACAGCAGTAATTATGTAGTCTTATTGCTAATACGTTTATCATATACACCGCATCATATACTTTTCTCTATTAAATTAAAATGTGTTTTTTTAAATTAAATTTGCTTAAAACCAGTCTATCATTTGCATATTAATAATATACTGGTTATAATTTAATAACACAAATATAAGCTGCAAGAAATAAGAAAAATATTGTTTATAAATTTTTCAATACTTATCTAAAATTATTGGAAAAAACTCAAATTTAACTCTAATTTGATGATTTCAAGAGACACATCAATCCTTGTAGGTAATTCTTTACAACTTCAATTACATGTTCTATTGTCCCCCGCTCATATAAACATCGTCCCCCCATATAACTTTTGACGAAGTTATCATTCCCTGCAAGCTGTCTGTCGCGCAAGTTCTAAATCACCCTTAGCATCACGCTCTACTAAAAATAACTGTTGTTTTCGCCTTCTTCGTTCTTTCTCTCTTATCCTTTCTTTAATCATTTATTAAGAAAGTAAATGAGTTCATATATTTATTTGCGAATTAGGCCGCCGAGAAAATGATTCCCTCGTAATCTATTGTATGAATTTCACCTGTCTGTTTAAATGTATGTATGTATGGATGTATGTATGTATGTATGCATGGATGGATGTATGTATGGATGTATGGATGCATGGATGGATGGATGCCCCGCAAAACCTTCGACAGTGGCGACGGATCCTGACTTGATCACTACTTTTTTCGGACGACGTATATCGAAAAATTGACCCCCAAATTTAATTTCTTCACCTTAACCTGCCCATTTGTGTACAGGGATGGACGTTTTTTTTTTTTTTTTTTTTTTTTTTTTTTTTGCGAACTACCTTTGCAAGTGATTGGCTCGGTTGGATTGCCTTAGCCTAATTTTTACTTTCCATACTTCTTGTCGCGTCATGGAGCAGATTTTCTTTCACTTTCTTTTCTCTATCTGATTCACCTGCCTACAACCACTTTTTTAAACACCTCTCTCTACATGGGCTGACAACTATTGTTTTGATGCCCCTCCACCCGGGGTTCCTTAGATTAAGTTCCTTACATACACCCCCCACCCCGAGCAATATCATGTCCCCCCTTCTCTATTACCATGTTTTACCCCTCTCCCCACCCGGTCTGCCTACTGTTATTTTGAAATCCCTTCGCTACTATGATTTTTTAAAAACCTCTCTCCACTTGGATTTCCTACTGTTATTTCACCCCCTCCCCACACACATCTCCAGACCCGGGTAACACCGGGTAATTTCGCTTGTATATAATACTCAATAAATGATTGATTCTATAATAATACATACGAACATTTCATGAATTAAAAAATTGTGTTTAAGCATATTCTTCGCTGGGACAACGCTAGGCAGCCAACTAGTATATATATATATATATATATATATATATTCGTACTGTGAATAATAAACGTTCATTTTATTGGGTATATGTGTACATTTTCAAGATATTTTCTTTTAAAATAGTACTTATGAATGCTCCGTATCGTAGGTGGGTAGATTAACATGCTTTACATCATATTATATTTTATCGAACTTTCAAAATTACCGCAAGCCATCCGAACATCGTTTACTGTGTTGTCTTGTTCTTTTCTTCAATCAATATTCATCGATATTTATAAATCCTTTCTTAACGACATCGGATAATTGCATCCTTAAATATAGTCATATATGCTGTATTTTCTCTGTTGACATTTTAATGTAAAAAAAAACATTCTGCAAAAAGAGAAATTTTACACAATTATGAATAATTTGGTATAATTGTATGGGAGAAGTTCTATAAAAAACATTCGAATCTTAGACATAATTACCAAAACTGCAAGGCAAGTTATTAACTTCCGGAAAAAAAAGGTTGTGAAAGCTGTTATTATTATTTTTCTATTCACTGAACTATTTAAATAGCTTCAAGTCTAGTCTGATACACGAGAAGATGATCCGGTTTCTCTGGTTCGTAATTGCTGTCGTTGACATATTTTAAATTCATCGATGTATTCCTCCGATAAAATATATAATATAAATAGTAATCTGATCGATACTCGGCGTATATCGATAAGGGAATCTATTAAGTCATTTTATATATTTTGAAATTAAATCGTCTGTTAAAATAGCAATGATTTAGGACGAACTTAAATTTGTCAACGAAATATTCTCACTCCAAGATTAACAAGTTATCTACTATTGAAGATTAAAATTAATTATTTCATTGGAATTCATTATTGAAATGAGTATTATTTATCATTATTTTTATTTATTGTGAACAATTATCCTATATTTTCTTAGTTGTTGTTTCACAACCTTTCGGCCAACTATTCCTCTGACCTTCGTCTAGTGGTAACCGCAACGGATAGGAACTTTGGATCTCCTGATTTCATTGTTATGATAAAACGATATTTGATGACCGACATTATCATTATTATTGTTCATATTTTTTCTTTGCGAATTAGGCCGCCTTACAAATTATTCCCTCGTAATGTATTATATAAATCTCACATGTATGTGTGTATGTATGTATGTATGTATGTATGCCTCGCAAAACTTTTTACAAATGAGACGGATCCTGACAATATCGGAAATATTTTGAGACGCGACGCCTCCGACGAAGCATATCGAAAAATTGGACTCCAAAATTAATTTCTTCGCCACAAATTGGCCAGTTTTGAACTAGGATGAGATAAGAATTGTGCAAAGATCGCGTTTTTCATCCTACCCAAAGCCGGACAGAGGCTTACTTGGCCAAAACGTGGTGAGACAACAACACCTACAGAAGGCAGTAATTGCAGTGAATGCAGTCACGAGATTCAGAGTTCCTATCCGTCGCGGTTACCACCTGACGAAGGCAAGAGGAATAGTTGGCCAAAACCTCGTGACACAACTAAGGACAGATGAGAATAATAATGGAAAGTCTATATTGGCGTAAGTAATCATTGACATTAATGCATTTATTTATTTATTGCGGAATATAATCACATGGTTTAGCTGTTGTTTCACAATGTTTCGGTCAACTATTCTTCTGATCTTCTAACTGCTTTTTCACCAATTACTGCCTTCCATAGTTGTTGTCATATTATTATGCATTGAAATACATTAAATACGGTTAATCAGTGACATGATGCTAACATTCGCTTATTTCATTTTCAATCATGTATGTATTTATTATTAAAAGAAATGTATTTAAAATTTTATAATTATTTCTAAATATTAAATATAATACTCATACTATATATATACACACCACAACACGGTGTTTAATATGAAGATGCATGCCCCTATAGCACGTTTATTGTCTTAATAAAGTTTTCCATTTGTTAAACTTACGAACAGTCAACAAAGAACACTATTTCTTATGTTTATTTAATCATTTGTGGTATTGATGCAACACTGGTTCAATGTTTCTATTTCAATTTATACATCCATTTTCTCTGTTAACAAACATAATATATCAGTACATGCGTGTGTCTGGTGAGACTTTGTGTGGGTATATACGGTCACATTTCCTATATATGAAAACTAAAGTTCAAATAATGAATGGCTCTAACATCGGATAACACGCAGGCGCACGTCTGCGTCCGTTAAAAGCGGTTTTGTTTTATTTAATTTTGTTAAACTATTCTGTTGTCTGCTTGATATTTTATCAGTTGTGCCCTTGCTGCGTTCAAAACCCAGTTCTGACTAGGCAAGCGTGTTGATTTCTGAATAAACCGAGAAAAGGTGAAATAGTGCAGAGTCACAATATTGGATTAGCTAGGATTAGTTTGGGTGAAGTGTTATTAGATCAGCTGATGCTCAGAAGAAAATGGCTATATACAGCAAGATCGTCTCACATTCAATATATATATATATTTATATATTTATGTATATATGTGTATTGCTGAGCATGTGTTTAGACGTTTACATCAGTAATTTTCTCTAAAAAAACTGATATATACAACGATCGCACACAACGTATATATATATATATATATATATATATATATATATATATATATATATATATATATATATATATATATATACATGCACTAATTATCCACATGGATTTAACCGTTAAGGATTTGCAATACTTGAAGCACTATTCATGAGAAAAAAACAACCAAATATTCAGAATGTAAATTCCAAAAATTAAACAACATTTTAAAGTGCGTAAAAATCGAATATATGTGTGCATATATATATATATATATATATATATATATATATATATATATATATATATATATATATATATATTTATATGCATATACATATATATATATATGTGTGTGTGTGTATTATATATATATATATATATATATATATATATATATATATATATATTGCGCACAATTGAAAATTGTTAATTGAATGTAACTTAAGGATAGTAATGCAACACAAGTACAACAGGAACACATGTACTAGTTAATATAGCCTTCTGCAATTTGCCAGTCAGCAATATTTTTGGGCTTCCCTGAATTATACTGCAGCAATATTATCCGGGGAAACAACACCCATTAATTTTTATTTAAAGTTCTTCCAAATTTTAAATTCTATCATTGCGTAATTGTTGCTTGATGTAATGCCATATGGATTGCGTCTGGAGATTGTGCAGACTAATCCAAACACGGAATATTATGCTATTCCAGGGACATGTTGGCATTGCCAGGTCTGTCAATGGGAGCATTATCCTGCATAAAGATGATTAAAATCAAAAGTTCGACCAAAGTAGGGTAAAACATTCTCAGTCGACATATTAATTTACTTAGTGGAATTAATTAGATGTTGCAAGCGAATTATACCTGGACCATTTGTACTTATAATGCACCAACAAAACTGAACACTCACCACCTTGCAGTGTTTAAACAGAGCACCTAGGATTAAATTCTTCTTTCCTCCGACTATTGAACAATCACTGCCTACTATATTGAACATAGTTTCGATGCAAAAAAGCAATTTTGACCAATATGAAGAGTAATGATCGTCATTGCATCTGACCAATTCAGACGGAAATCATTGCATCGCGTCTTGCAACATATTCTCGCAAATTTAATTTCGGTTAATCTTTTCTTGAAAGTGGTAAGAGAGCACTTTTTAACAAAATTACACTTTTGTTGGGTTTGGGGAGTAATTTCAATTCTGTTACTTAGGCTGTGGATCTTCATAGCATATAGTTCCCTGTTAGAAGTAACTCTAGTTAGACCAGATTTAGGAGAATCACGAACACTTCCGGTGTTTTGGTGCTTTTGCACAGTCTTCCATACCGTTTTCACATCAAATTATAACTTGCAACCGATTTCTCGATTGGATTAACCAGAAAGGGAGAGATTAATGACCGCCTGGCGATCACTTATACAATGTAGTGGCATATGTTATGTTGTATAAGCTGAGACAACAGCAATTATGATTAGAGATGCTTTGTTGCAAGTTGGTGGATTATTTAACTTATTTAGGGTCGATAATTGAAGCTGTTTTTAAGCGAATTTGAAGGTTTTTTTTAATTGATGTGAACACTAGAATATTTAAATAAAAAGTCAAATATGAGCAGGTAAAAATATAGAGTAATAAAAGGCGAATAAAATGAGGTATACGTTGTTAACGCAGTTACATACATGTAGCTTAAACTTGCAGTGTGGAATTTCTTTCTTTCGAGAGAGAGAGAGAGATAGATAGATAGATAAAATATATTATATATATATATATATATAAATTCTCAATCAGTCATATAAATATATACAGCTATGTATGAGTTATTAACTTGTAGATGTGATTAGATGTCAAATGTCAATTTGTTTTCAAGGAAGTAAAGCCAATTATATACTCAACTATTAAAATCGTACAGAAAAAACTCATCAGTTCGAGCGAATTGTAGCGTTCGGCTTGTTGTTGGCTGAAGCGGACGGCGTCATCTGAAACGTCTATCCAATGCGGGAGATACCAGACAAAGGAAACAATCAAATACACGACATAATATGCGCGAAACTGATAAAGGAATAATATATAAAAATATATGAATATATAAACTGATAAAAGAGATTTCCGTATTATTGTAATGATACATAGTGGGTGAAGGAATATTGAGAATTACGTGTTTATAACCACTGTGTGATAATGTCTATATACGTGTAATCTTAAAGCAACATGAGCGGTGATATGATATCGTCAATTACGAGTAAATCCACCGGTTATGTATTTCATAGAAAGGTACGCACTCTGGCGACAATCAACTATAAATTGTGTAGGGCGTTGGAATACACCTTGAAGATTGTCCTTGTAAAAATATTAAGTAGTTTGACCTGGATATATCCTTATGTAATCTTTGTACTGGATAATCATTTGTCCTTAGGTAATCATTTGTTTATTCTATCATATTTGTGGCATGATATAACTCAATATCTTGAAACAATATCCAAGGTTCAATATCCAACGTGCCTCCGCGTGGATATTTTTGTGGCAAGAGATGCGCAATTTCCTACGACATCTCTCGACATTGTTAAATACCAGTGGCAAGTGAAATGCATGTACATGACGACTGGAAACAAATGCAGAGATAAGCGGAGAGTACACACAGCGCCTAGAATTCCCAAATGCACACCCATCTGGTACTAACCAGGTTCGTAGTTGCTTAAGTTCGGTGATCTGACGAAAACCGCTGTGTCAACGTGATTATACCGTGTGTGTATATATATATATATATATATATATATATATATATATATATATATATATATATATATATATATATATATATACCTTAGTACCTAATGCCATACACCGAAAAGATGGGACGGAGAGAGAGAAAGCGAAATGAAAAAGATGTTTTTTATCTTCAAAGACCTCACTTGTCCTCTCACCGCGTTATGACTCCTATCCAGGTTACATTCTAACTTTGCAAACGAAATAGTAAAATGTTTTTTTATTGAAATATCAGTTTTCGACGGGTATTCTTGGTCTGAAGACGTAGTCCCCCAACGCGGGTGATTACAGAAACATGTACGCACATATATAGCCATTAATGTTTGTATAAATAAATTTAATATATATATACAAAAACTTTCAATGCAAATTCCTGAAATGTTATATATTAATACAATTAAAGTCAATATAAAGTGACTGAATAAATACTGTTCAGTTTTCATCGGTATTAATAATCGAACTAGCAAAAATCAAGAACACAAAATATTAAATAAGAACACCACATGGTGCATTCTTTTATATGTTACGAAATAAGAGATTTAAACAGGATATTATGTAAATATTCCTTAAAAGCTACTGCTATGCCCCTTACACTGTGTCGATATACTGACTGATTTAGGAATAATTAAAGTTTTTATATATCTCATATAAACATTAAGATAAGGATAAAATATAGATTAAACTTTTGTATTAAATAAATAATCAGTAATATGTAAGATTTATATTAACTTAATTATTTAAGTAATTATTTGTATTTTATATTTTTTTTAGTAAAACTAGCATTTACAATAAAAAAGCAAAACAAATACATCGTAACAGGTATATAAAAAATCGAACTAAACTGAGGTAAATTCAGCAATTACAGATAAAAAATAAATCTTAACGATGTAGTTTAGTAATGGGGAAGTAAATGAATAAATTAAAGAAGAAAATATTTATAGAAATAAACACAACTTTAAAAGAAATTAGAAACAGAGATACTTATTTAATTAAAGGATGTCTAGAAAACATTGTTGCCTTGATTTTTGCCAAAAAATGTTTTACTCATGCTTGATTATTCAAACCGAAAATTATGAAGCCTTAATTAATGCCTAATTTGGTGTTATTGGTAAATTGATAGTACCGAATTTTGATATAGAAAACAATTTCGGTCAAAAATATGTAGAAGAAAAACGGGTCATGAAATTAAGCTGAAATATAGACAACAAAACACAAAATATTTTCAAAGGATAAAATCACATATTTATTTAAGAACACATTAACACCAAGATATACACTATACATGAGGAATATTAACCAATGGACGGATTTATAAAATTATCAGGTGGACGGTCCTCCACTATATCAATAAAATAAGCAAGAACAGAATAACGTCAATACAAAGTATAAGAATACAATATGGAAATTTCGTAAACAAAACAAGAAAACAAATGATTTCAAAATTTACAAAATTAAAACTAGGATATATCCACCATACACTTCGCAATGGACATGTTTAATCTTGTAAAGAGTCTAAATTTAAAAAAAAAACAAATATATAAAACCTAAAATAAGAACCATACAGAATCTATGCTAAACCATAATTGGCATAATCGTTCCAGCGGATAATACAATGAACAATACACTCATGAGCCAAAAAATGAGCCAAGAGTGAAAGAAGGAAGAAATCGATTTTTCAATATTTATCCATTGACTTTTTGTTAATTTTAACTTAAAATTTCTATTTTGCAGATCATTATAATTATATCATAAGTGGAAAAATTAATCCTAAAAATGATAAGACCGCATCTTGGCTATAATATAAAAACCGAATCGTAGGATTAAGGCACAATGACTTACAAGCAGATTTTTAATATTTTTAGAAAATAAATTGTGAGAATATCTCTTTCTGTAGTGAAGCAGATTTATTAAAGTGTCGAACTCGAATGCTTGGTAACAGGGAAATCTGGGTCTGGTCGCCCTAGAGCATCCACTTTGAAGGACGGCCACATGCTTAAAGTAACTGCTTTGAAGGATCGAAAAAAACTCTTCTGTTTACCATAGCAAAGAATTCAAAAGACGAGCAGAAAATTCTCTTTATAGATATACAATTTGTAGATGAATGAAATAAATTTGTTTTCATCTAAAAGGTGGAATAAGAAGCAATTTTTATCTAAGAAGAACATCAATGATAGAAACAGATTTTTCTAGTGTTATGGCAAGAAAGACACAGACTGGTTCAGGGATGTTTTCTGTTTAGATGTATCAAGATTGTGTCTTCTTAGCGATGCTCCCGACGCTCCCGAATGGTGCGCTCGAAGAACTGGATAAATATTTCCGCCAAGTGGCATAAAACCACAGTTAAACACGGGAATGTAGGGATAATGGTATGGGGAACTTTTACTGTTGCGGGAGTTGGGGAAATTATAAAATGTTAGAAGTCAATTAATGCAAAGGAGTACATTTGATTATTAAAAAAAAACTGTTACTAAGTATCCAGAAGCTGGGAATACAACATAATATTATTTTCCAACCTTATAATGCCCCTGCACACACTTCTAAAGTCACAAAAATCGTATCCTGATAATTCAATTGATGTGATATGTTGGCCAGGTGAAAGACCTGATTTAACCCCAATCGAGAATATTTGGTCGATAATATCTCGTGCATTGGCTGGAAGATATTTTGAGAACAATGGCAAAATGTGGGAAGCTGTGCAAATCGAATGGGATAGCATCTCCTCTTTACAGTGTTCCACTTTGGTGGAGAGCATATATAAAAAATGTGATTTTTTAAAGAAATCATAAGGAATGTGATCTCATCCTTAGAATGTATGGAAATAAATGGCTTGTTCTGTGTTATTAGTCTGGTTTTATTGTTCTTGTTCAATGTTTATTTTCTCCAGAAATGTAAACATAATGTTTAATGTTATACAGCCTGTCTTAAATAAATTCCTCTTATTACGTCTAAGAACTGAGTAAAATAACATGTATATAAAAATTAATAAATATGCTACCAGCGGAATGTAATGTTGTAAGGGAATTTTTAATTTAATACAGTAGTAGATCGTTAACGTTACATATAAAAAAATAAACTAAATGTAACTTAAATAAAGAAAATGGTATCACATTCATATTTAATAATTGTCATTGGTAATAAACTAAAGCCTGAGACGTTTACATAGCACTAAAAAAGTAATCAAATATCAACTTATTGCAAACTATTGAGATTAACACTTTCTGGTGAATTTATATAGACTATATAAGAATATAAGTTGAAAACAAACTAAGTGAAAAATTTAACCTAGATTAATATAAAGAGAATAAGGTGAGATTTACAACTAAAAAACTGAGCATTGGAGATTTAAAAATACAACAATAAAAATAGTGAATTAACGAGATATTAGAAATTTGATAAATTATAAAGCACTTAATGTTGGAAAAATCAAGTGATGCTCATTATGTTTTCTCTATAATATGTATGATATGGGAAGTATTAAATTTAAAAAAAATGCTCGATTTTATAAATGATAACTGCAACTTTAAAATTAATTCTATAATAATATGAGGTGCGGAAAAATATTAAGTAAGACTATTTAAAAAAAAGCCTTTTAATTAATATTTTTTCAAATAACAGGTAAAAAGAAAAAAGTAAACAATTATCGTAATATAATCTTTGGTAATTTATACGAAACTAAATTAAATATAGAAATTAATAGCTAAACATAAAAGTAGACGTAAATTTAGGAAGTGTTATTCAGAAGTCTGGGATAAAATCAATAATTAATTAAATCAGAAAGAAAATATTCATGAAAATAGAAAAACATCAAAATATTAAATAAATATGAAATAAATATTCAGAGGATTATAATAATATCATCTCCAAATTTAAAAAAAATACGATAGTGGAAACCATACTCAAATCGAACAAAATAAAAAAAAAATAATAATAAATAAATTAATTAAATATGAACGAGCTAAGTCCAAAGTGCTTGTTTTTTAAACATGGTTTGTAAATATATTCATATATATATATATATATATATATATATATATATATATATATATATATATATATATATATATATATATATATATATATATAGGATAATTATATTTTGGTGTATGAAGAGTAGTTATTACTTTTGTGCGAACACAGCATTGTTTTCTCAAATGTGTCATATTTATATATGATTTCTGCACTAATTCATTTATATATATATATATATATATATATATATATATATATATATATTAGCCATCTTATATATCATTTAGAAGAGCTGTCGTATGTTCTATCGAATAGTGTTATTTTTTTCCGTTCTGGATCCCTTCATTTATTTCGTTGAAGTCTTTTCGTATGGATGTACACAATTCAAATCCGCACAATTTTCTTGTCCCATTTTAAACAAGGCCGAAAAGCTTCCAAGACAACTCTTTTTATCAATGATGCTTTTGGCCTAGAAACCATTAAAGCACGTGCGGCACAACCATGATTCAGGAGATTTCGCGATAGTGACGAGAGCGTCGAAGATGAAGACTGCCGCAGCACGCCGACTGTGGTGAATAACGAGCATTTGAAAGCCTTTATTGAGGATAATCCTCGCAAAAACACACGAAAATTTTCTGTTGAAGTCGAGCTCAACCACTCAACAGTCATTCGCAAGTTAAAGCAAATAGGTAATCAAAAAGTTTGATAAATGAGCGCCGCATGAGTTGAACGATGATTAAAGAAATTGCTCTTTCTTTGCAACAAAAACGACCCATTCCTCGAGCGGATTTTTACGTGTGATGAGAAGTGGATCCTCTATGACAAGTGGCGACGTTCGGCACAGATTTTATATGCCGGAGAACCTCCACAATGCTTCCCGAAGCCGAAATTGCACCAAAAAAGATTATAGTGACTGTTTGATTGGTTGCGGCCGGTTTCATCATCACAGCATCTTACATCCGGGCTAAACGATTACGGCGGAGAAGTAGTGCCGACAAATTGACGAAATGCACCAGAAGCTCCACGTATGTGCCTGAGATTGGTCTATATCAAAGGACCAATTCTACTTCATGGCAACCATCGCCCGCATGTAGCCAACTACTCATAAGGAAGCTGAACGAATTGGGCTACAAGACTCTGTCTTATCCATTATATTCACCGGGCATCTGGTCCACCGATTATCGCTTATTTAATCATATCGACAACTTCCTGCATGCAAAATGCTTCAAAAGCCGATATGATGCCGAATTGGCCTTCTATTATGTCATCTCTTCAGAACTTCAGATTTTTATGCTATCGAAATAAAAAAAAACAAACTGCATTGTTCTTTACAAATATGGGTTGATTCTTATTGTTATTATTTCGATACTTTAAGTTTATTACGAAAGGAGTTATGGGGTTTTGAAGTTGAACGTAAAAAAAAAAAGAAACACATTATTTTCGCACCAAGCGAATATTTTTACACGAACAATTCGCCTGGTTCGATGTGATAGTTTGCATTGTAAGTGATTATTCAACTTAATTTAGATCTGCGCCGTTTAATTCGTCTTGTGGTATTTTTATAATAAATAAAATTACCATGCATCAATATCTCGCTAAACCAAATGCTCAAACTGAGAGCTTAACACCCACCCGAAATATATTATAAAGGCACAAGGTACTCCTACAAAGAAAGAGCTGGTATATTCTGTGCGGAAAATAGAACTACACTGAATCCGGTGATAATTTTTACTTACCGGGACTCGATGTGAAGGGGTGAAGCAATGGAATTCTGTGTGGCAGTCGTTCAAGCAAAAGGTTTGACAGTGCTCGGTCGACTGCTTTTTTAATAGTGTTTAATTTTGTCCACTCACGTGAATCGGGCTTAACGTTTGCATATAATTGACTAGTGGGTATAACAACACCACCTATCGGCGATATTGTTGTTTGGTCTTTTTGTTTTTGTCCAGCAGCCCATTTCATAGTTACTTACTTACAAAGACGATCTGTCGTTGTAAGCAACGAGGCATTTCGTTGCAACTCCTGTTGACCAAGAAAAGGCGTGAAAGGTTCACCACGTAAGGTAAGGGTTTCATTGTTCTTTCCTTCTACGTCGAGCTCTGGTTTAATCCGTTGAGTTGCAGAAACGCCTCCCCCTCCCCCTTTTAGTCGGTTAAAATCCGACAATCCGTACGCTCCCATAGAAAGCATGTTCGCAAAGAATGTGAGATCAGTTTTGGTACCCCCCCCAGAACAAGCAGATTTACATAAGTCAACATAGTGCCTTTTCAAATTTTCTTTTTACGCGGAATTTACTACGGTCACTAAAATGATAGGCAATATTGTTTACATTAGACAAAGAAGAAAAAACCGACCGTCATAATATTTGTGACGTTCGAACAGGGTCCGCTCTAACTAACTTAAAATCCGAAAAGATATTAACAGGAATTTTGTGGTGTAATAACGCTTGAATGAGAGTGGTGTATGCGCTCCTACATGCTTTATTAAATATGACTAAAATTAAGTGTCCGTGTATGTTACTATCATAATTTGTTATTTTGTATAACTATCGGTAATTGTATTTTCATAGTACTATCCTTTTTTGTTCTTGTATAATCATAGGCTATATTGTTCTTGTGTATTACAATGATGACTTGTTCTTGTATATGATATGACCTATTTTTCTTGTATATAATATGAATAATTGTTCTTGTATATTATTTTAATTAAGCGTGTTTGTATATTATTATTGTTAATTCTCTTTGTGCATTACTATAAATAACTGTTCTTGTATATTACTATGTTTAATCGTTCTTGTATGTTGCTATGATCTTTTTCTCATATATTATTATGATTAATTATTATTGTATGCTACTATTGTTAATTCTATTCATTCATTTCTCTAATTACTTTCTTGAATATTACTATAATTAATTGTTCTTGAATATTACTAAGGCTAATTCCATCTGTATATTAATATGCTTAATTGTTATTGTATATAACCATGATTAATTGTTCTTGTATATTACTATTATTCATTGTGCTTGAATATTACTATGAGTATCTTTCTTGTATATAACCTTATTAATTCATCTTGTATATTATTACAATTATTTTTCTTGTATATTACTATTATTAATTCTTCTTGTATATTACTATTATTATTGTTCTTGTATATTACTATTAATAATGCTCTTATGCATAACTATTATTATTGTTCTTGTATATTACTATGGGTATTGTTCGTGTATATTACTATTGTTAATTGTTCTTATATATTACTATTAATAATGCTCCTATGCATAACTATTATTATTGTTCTTGTGTATTACTATGATTATTATTCTTGTATATTACTATGATTATTGTTCTTGTACATTACTATGACTATTGTTCTTTTATATTACTATGATTATTGTTCTTGTATATTACTATGATTATTGTTCTTGTATATTACTATTATTATTGTTCTTGTATATTATTATTATTATTGTTCTTGTATATTACTATTGTTAATTGTTCTTTTATATTACTATTGTTAATTGTTCTTGTATATTACTATTGTTAATTGTTCTTTTATATTACTATGATTATTGTTCTTGTATATTACTATGATTATTGCTCTTATATATTACTATTGTTAATTGTTCTTATATATTAGTATTAATAATTATCTCATGCATTACTATTATTATTGTTCTTGTACAAACCTATTATTAAATGACCTTGTATACAAATATGATTAATTGACCGTGTATGTTCCTATCAGTAATTGTTCTTCACGATTTATTATTCTGTTTAAATTACGAGAACACAATATCGTTATTTATATTTACCTGAAAACGTCTATCATCATAAGAACCGTATTTTCGAATAATTTTTTTGTGATATTCTCGCATCCTTAATATTTGAATAACGCAACTCTCCTGAGTAATTACTTGCAGAAATCAAACAAGTAACCATGTTATACTGACCAACCATGCATGCGATCAAATATAACAGCGTTAAATAAACAAATTAGATTACAGAACGTGTCTGACACATCAATAAATGAAACTAAAATTGTCAGGTTAGATATGTATTGAAATGAAAGCCACATTTTGACAGTTTCGTATATGCCACCATACAATGTAACTAAAAGCCTGGTAAAACTAAACAGTGATGTCGGCATACAAATACTCACGAAAAATTTAAGTGGATGTAAAAAGATGCGGAAAGAGAGAGAGAGCGCGTAAGAGACAGAAAGAGTGAGAGGATTATGTAACACTGTTTCTGAAGTGGTTTTTATGGATTAAGTATTAGTGGAATCAGTGGGTGTTAAATGTTTAAATTCAAAAGGGAGTTTTAAAATGGAGCTTCAATCAGAAGTGGCGTTATAGTTTTGTTTACATCTTATGACTAGTATCAATTTACACAAGTAAAATCCAAGGACATCACGTAATTGGAAGATGGTCCAAAATAATCCAAAAGGCCGAACTCCATGGAATAATTCACAAATATGTACAAGGAAAATGGGAAAAATAAGATATGCTTTTCATACGGTTGCCGAGACATAATGAAAATAAGAAATATCAGGGGAGAAAAAGAGAAAAAAAATCAGCAATCAGACAAAAAGAAGAGAAACCACATTAAATGGTGATATAATTAAATATAAATTAGAAAAGCAAATGTCAAAATAACCCAGACAAAATATGTTAAAAGGCGCGAAAAAATATAGGGCAAAAAATAGGTCAACATAAATGTGCAGGTTATTACTTAAGAAAATGTCAGCAAGAGTTGTTAAAATACACTAAACAAAAATAAATTAATTAATAAATTAATAAATAAATTAAAATAATAAATAAAATAAATAAATATAAAATAAAAAATAAAATATATGTTTAAGGGGAGAGTATGGCCGGTGTCTGCAAATTCAGGATATAGCAAATAAGCATGTTAGTAAATGCATATAGTAAAATATAAGTAAATATACATACAGGATAGGAATGTGTGGGTAGATTGATATATTAGATAGATAGGAATATTTAAAGACAAAAACAGAAATTGCAGAATGAAAAATTACAGATAAAAAACAAAAAAAGGCCAACCAAAGTAGACATAAGGAATTGAAAGAAAGGATTATTAAGTTATAACGTATTAAGAAAGTATGTAGAAAAACGATAAAGTTAACGAAAGATGATATATCTATCTGAAAGGTTAAAGTAATAATTATGTAATTTCACAATTATTATAATTAGATTAGGACTTATGTTTACAGAAAGAGATCAGTTCGTTTTTATAATTATTATATTGTTACTTTGAGGGGAAGTAATTATAGTTATAGCTTCAGTTGTCCACAGGCGACAGGACTTAGCGCCTGGAGTATAAGACTAAACTTTATTATGATAGTCAATTTGATTGTAAAGGGGGTGTTATTGGATGTAAGTGTTTTAATTAAAATGGTTACAGAAGGTCCTCGGTTATTATTAGAATTATAGTTGTTGAAAGAAGAAATGTGAGTTGATATTCTGTTCTTAATGTATGTTGAAGTAGCGCCGATATATGTATTACTTTATTAAAAGATCGAGGTCTGATATTAAAAATTAATTTGCTGATTTTTCTTAGTTAAATAGTTTGAATTTTGTTTCAGTGTGTTCAACAAATGGAGGGAAAATGTCTGTATGAGGACTATTTTGGAAGGAGTAAATGATTGTTGTAAGTGGTTGGATGGCTGTTAGGAGAAATATTATTATTCTCATTATTATTATTATTATTATTATTATTATTATTCTCATTATTACTAGTATTATTATTATTATCATTATTATGGCTATTTGTGTGATTGTAGACTGAGGGGCAGCTCGAGTGGTATATTGGATTAGTAAATATATCAGATGAAGGATGTGAAGGCGGATACTTGAAGACGAAATATTAGTGTCTGTTATGGGAGGATTGCGTGGAAACTCAGTACTTGTGCATGAATATATAACAACTTTATGGATGCAATCATTATTGAGTGGGCGTTTATGTTTGTTATTACAATTACAGTTAGTTTTGGGTTTAATTGGGAAAGGGATTTTTGGGCTGATTTAATTTTTTCGTTATTAAATATTAAGATAATGTGTGCTAAATAAGGCATTGTTGAATATAAAATCCTGATTGAGTTTTTTATTGAAAATAGAACTATATCTGTGGGGTTATTTGAAAGAGTTTGGCACAATGTTGAAGAATTCCTTAAGTATATTAGTTTTAACATTTACGCTAAATGGAGGATTAAACCAACTATTTTTGTCTTTCTCTTGATATGACTAGGTGGGTTAGAGGTATTGTGATTAGTATTTGGGTTTGGATTATATATGTAGACTATCCCATTGTTATTGATAGCTTCAGATCTTGTTATTTGAACTCGTTTCTTACGAGTAATATTGTGTGTGATTACAGATTTAAGGCGGGTTGCAGGAGGAGCATAATGATGGTATTTAATCTTTTCCTTGTGCTCTTAGTTACTTTACGCATTATTGAAGAAAGTAGCATTTTGATTAAATGTTTTTTACCAGCGGAAAGAACAGAAATTCTTCTAGAGAAGGATGGTAGTAGAGATTGTATAATTTAGCTGGAGTGGTTAGAACATTTATGGACGTATAAAAGCGTAAGTTTAGGTTTATGATAGGGGCTATGAGTTTCGGTGTTAAGATTAAGTGTACCATTTAGAAAATTTGAAGTATGTTTGTTTGGTTCGATAATTATAGAAAGGCTGAATTTATTAAATATGTTATATAATTTTCTAATTGTTTTGTTGTACTCTCTTGGTCTGGCTGTTGTAATAAAAACTGCATCATCTCTATAAAGCCCCCTTGGATATGTTTAAAGGGGTATTTATGTTCTTTCATTAAGAAGAGTCCCACTAAATCGGTAAGTTCTGCAGAGTCAGAAGTACTTATCAACATGTCAAAATTATCTGGGGTGTACTGTCTAGTCCAAAGCTTACTGTTAAATTGTATAAGGTACATTCTCGCTACGAGAATTAATTTAATTTCTAAATTAGTTTAGTCAGAATTTCTTTTAGCAAATATTAGAGCCTCATTTCAAAGGATTAGAAAAATTGATTGATAATACTTTTGGATGTCAAAGGTTATGAAGTTAAGTAATTTATATATCTATCTATCTATCTATCTATCTATATATATATATATATATATGAATTGCACGCATGTCTACATATGTTTAATATATAATAGTATTTCCGATGTTTTTGATACGATATACTTTCAAATATTACATTTTATGGTCTATCAAGCTCAATTAAATGCATCAGTATAAACACGCGAGCAAAACAAAATGAGCAAAACAAATTTCATACATGTTATTGCACTAAAACCTTTATTGAACAGATAACAATTGAACAAGAAAAATAAATGAGACTAAAAACACAGAATAAGACGTTTAGTTTAATAAATTCTTCGGATAGAATCGCATTCCCTTTTGATTTCTTTAAAGGATCAATCCTTCTCTCCACCAAAGTGGAACACGGTGGACAGGAGAAGCTACTTCATTCCCACATTTTCCCACAGTTTGTCATTGTTCGAAAAAGTTCTTCTAACCATTGCACGAGATATCATGAACCAAATATTCTCAATTGTGTTTAAACCGGAGCTTTATCCTGGCCAGAATTTCACATTAATTGAATTATTAAACAAAAAATTGAATTTAGCAGTGTGTGCAGGGGCATTATCATGAGGAAAAATATTGTCCTGTTGTATTCCCAGCTTCTGGATACTTGGTAACAGTCCTGTTTCTAATATTCGAATGTATTCCTTGCATTGATTGACTCCTCACATCTAATAACTTCCCCAAATTGCCAATACCATTAACCCATCCATTCTCGTATTTAACTGTCATTTTTATGCCACTTTTCAAAAATTTTTCCCTAGTTCTTCGATTGCACCGTTCGGGAGCGTCGGGAGCATCACTAACAAGACAAAAGCTTGATTCATCTAACCAGAAATATTCCTGAACCAGTGTGTAGCTTTCTTGCAAAAACACGTGAAAAATCTCTTTCCATCAGTAATGTTCTTCTTAGATAAAAGTGACTCTTTGCACACTATATAGAGGAAAATACCATTTCTGTCATTTGTCTATATATTGTATATCTAAAAAAAGAATTTCACGCTCCTGTTTGGAATCCTTTGCTATGGCCAACATAAATTTTCTGTCTATCCTTCAAACCAGTTTATTTAAACAGTTGATCGTCCTTCAAAGTTGATGCTCTAGGACGACCAAATCCAGAGTTCTCTTTTACCTAGCGTTCGACTTAGAAATTTTGACCAATTCGCTTCACCGCAAAAAGAGATATTTTCACATTTGCTTTTCTTAAAATATAAAAATATCAGCTTGGTATTCTTTTTTTTTCATATCCTCGACAAGATGCGATTAGACCATTTTTAGGATTAATTTTTCCACTTATTATAAAATTAACAAAAATACATGGATAAATATTTAAAAATCGAGCTGTCCTTCTTTCACTCATGACCCATGTGTTTTTGTTTATTTTTTGCCCATGAGTGTAAATTCATAGTAAGAAATATCGCGCAATAATGATGGGATTGAAATAATTGAATTACAATAATTAATCACAGTCCGCTCCTGATATAGCTATTAATATTCCTTGCTAAAATTACATTTTTTTAATCTCTGTAATTTAAGTATGCTTTTGATATATAATTACACTGATATTCCATTTTAATTGCTTTGTATATTTTATAAACTTTGGGTATCTATTATCATATATATATATATATATATATATATATATATATATAATATATATATTATATATATATATAACTACCTCATTTACTCACATAAAATTGATACACGAAAGTATAGGTTTATGCGTGAACTTTAAGTATTTACTTCAAAAGTGTTCAATACGTAGGTAGAGATAGTAAGTAATTTATAAAATATCTATGGCGATTAAGCTACACTGAATATTCTGCGTTTCTCCCACTATAGGATTCGTCAGGCTTATGCGCATAAGCCTGACGAATCCTCTAGTATATGAATCGCAAAATATTCAGTGTAGCTTAATCGCTATATATATTCTATAAATTACGAACTATATATATATATATATATATATATATATAGTGTGTGTGTGTGTGAGTGAGAGAGAGAGAGAGAGAGAGAGAGAGAGAAGCACGACACAGCGACAGTTATATAGTTAGTATGCTATCCAAACATAAACATAAAATGAGAAAGTGTGAATACATTGTCAGAAACCTTATTATGGGTTGCACAATTTGTGTATATTTTTTATTTATGAAATAATAAAACATGATGTTTTTCAAAGATAACTCACTACCTTTACAAACACATTATAATTTAGTATGTGTATCATAAGGAAATATATAAGGATACAAAACATACATTAATTCAATCTGCTTTGAATTAATAATCGATTTCTCGATAAGTGTTCTAATGACATTACGCACGTGATGTCCTGTTTGAGTTTTCTGATAAGATATCTATTGGGGGTCATCAGTACGATTACCGACATATAATATTTTGAGGGAAATAAAATTAAAACATTCAGAAAAATATTGATATATTTGCGCAATATAATATTTAGTGTTTAGAATTAATTTTAGCCAAATTTACTCACTGATGTAAAGGGGAGTCACGGGAAACGGAGTTTTTTTTAGGAAAACAAAACTTTGCGAATATTTCATTAACAATAATGTTGTATGGCTGAAAGGCTTGGTCTTTATGTAACATTCGCTGCATAGTGCCCTGACTTATTCTCAGTTCTTAAAAGGGTCTCCTAGCAGAGCTCATGGGACTACGATTGAAGGTTTGTCAAGCTCGATCCACATTTCCTGGTATTTTCGGGGTTCTGGCAGAGCCGGGTGGTTTGGTTTACAATAATACATCAGTCGTCCTTAGTGCAGTAGCTCACCTAAGAATCGCATTGACAGTGACGACCGATTTTGACTCTTCGCTTTAGAAGACGTTAGGTGTTGTTACTGATTTATCATTTTTTTCGTAAGTGTCATAAGCAAAAACACGGTGTTCACAACTCCACGGTAGGATAAGGGCAACGAACTTAAATGAAAAGCAATTACAAAATAAATAACTAACTAAAAAAAATAACGTAAAGGATAAACAGATAGCAACAAAATAAACATCATCTTAAGCAGGTTTAAATCTACCTTCCTCACATCCTATCCCTTATTCAATGAGAAAAAGGAACGTTTTGAAAACATTGGTTTCCCGGCAAGCATTCTTGACATAGTTGGTGCCCAGAAAAAAATGGCGAATATTTCCATAAATTTTTATTACGGTAAAATTAGTTTGCAAAAATTAATTTAAAAAATAAAATCATTTTAATTAAAAAGGTAAAACAATAATTAACTAAATCAAAACAACGTTCTTAGTAAGATAAATTTGTAATTTCCTATTAAAATAATGCATATCATAAATTACAGTTCACTTTGTTTAACTAAAGTTTGACACAGACTGTTTATCGTGAAACATTAAATGTTTGCATATTTACGATACTGGTTATGTGCCTTTTTCTAGTTATTGGCTTCTGTTTGTCACCATGATTCTTCTTTTATCAATTATTGTATCTAGCAAGAGTCGAGCAATTTTACGACACTCTGATCGATTCGATGATATCGTGCAGTCTTTAATTTTGAAGTCCGCTCTTATGTCCGCTTTCGTTTTGTTTTTCTAGACGGCATTGAAATGAGCAATTTATTGATTAGGAAAAGGATAAAAGTAAATTTTCAGTTGATCATATCGGAAAATTGTTCAGTGGCGAGACAGAACGATAAGTTGGTTGGAAATAGAAAGCACTTGCAAGTATTTGAAAAATGAACATTTTCTAATACACACCGACAGGAATACGCCATATTCACAATCGCACATATGAAAATATACTTAATGAATACACGTAACACATATGCACATATATATATATATATATATATATATGTACATATATATATATGCGTGTGTGTGTATGTGCATATGTGTGTCAGTGTCCACAAAATAAGCACGCAGAACATGAGTACCGAAATAATCGTATTCTTCTCCCTCTCTCGTTCCATTTATCTCTCTCGCTCACTCTCTATAAATATATATATATATATATTTATATATATACATGCACACACATCTACGCATACATAATTATATATATATATATATATATATATATATATATATATATACATATACTATGTTTATACACATTTGATGCAAACAAATCTGCTGACATTTATCGACTTAAACTATAATACAAAATTCTAGCTTCTATATTTACAGATGATATTATTACTTACCATATTACTACACCTGTTGCAATGCATTCAAATCGATTAACGATTAAGTCATGATCATTATGTACTAATATATAATGATATAGACAATAAAACGGACAATTAATCAAAAGAAAAGGAAGTTTATTTTTAAAGTGGCAATTCTACATTATTAATATATCCATTGATATAACGTAACATAAAATGTGTTGCTTCAAGCATTACTTACTGATTGCTGTACTAATAAATAGCATGATACTTACAAAGTGTTAACTTATAAAATTTCACTGAGCAAAATGAGATTAATATTTTACATTTGAACATTATAGAATATACCTTACATAATAGTGGCGAAATCGCTTGTATGATATTGATTGCATTAGTTGTCTTTTGAAGAATATCAGAACGCCAGATTTAGTGTTCCGTCTAGCTTACTATTTTTTGTTTTCCTTTCGGAGATTGAATTTCAATTTAATGATGTATATTAGGTGATTTTTTTTTTTACAGGGTGGTCATCACTTATCAAGGCCCGGAAGCCACTCAGGGATAAGGATTATTGTAAGTACAATACGTTAGTGTGGATATTTAAAGTGTCTACTTTAGGGGGCGGTTCATCAGGAATTTGTTTACGTTGAACTTGAAGACATCTAAGTTGTAGTCAGGAGGGAAGCAAGCAGACGGAACAGAGTTCCACAAGCGTGCAGTGCTAAGAAAGAAGCGTTGTTCGTGGAATCTAGGTTTTGATTTGGGCATAGATAAAGAGTGGGGAAAGTTTTTCACACTGGGTTCAGCTAGACGAGTGTTTTTTTAATAGATTGACGAGGGGGACAGAGATTGGAGTTCAGACGAGCACCTGCCATGGAAATAACGGTAAAAGAAAGATAGACCTGCAACATCTCTTCTGTGGGAGAGAGGTTGCAGGGAAGTTTCGAGCAACTATTAAATTGTGCTTTTTATATGACAACATTTTCCGTTTCTTGAGTTGTATATTTTCTTCCTTGCGTATAATTTTGTTTAGTCATGTAGAAATTTAAGCCGGGACTTTTAGTTATACTTGACTTTAAAGTTACTGAAATAGTCTTGCTTCGACATCTAAAGTTAAGTAAATCAAAATTATTATCTCATATAGAAAAGATAAAACATCAGCATCACGACAAACGTTAAGAATACACATGTAACGCCTAAATGTTATGCTACAGAGCTTAACCACATTTCTTTATTTATAGAGGTTTGAATTGTAATAAGCGGGAAATAAAAACCGTGTGTTGCGTAGGCATCAGGCTTTTGAATTTAAAGCATTCCCATGTTAACATACACTCTATGTAATTAAAATAGCGTATTATAATCGATTCCGTATGACGTTAAAGAAATCAACATCGTGAATACAAATATATCAAAATCTTGTAAAAAGCATCTATCAGACATAGTCCCCTCTGTCTGTAATAGATAATTCCTCTCGAATATGGATGCGAGGAATTTCGCTAAATAGTCTCAGATGTCAAAATTAGTACAATGTATATTTAAAAAAAAAACAATAATCCATGACAATTTGCATATGCATAAATTATCTACAAGCAGATTTCAAGAATGTTAACACTTTCTAAAACTTAGAACACGTATAATGCGTGAAAATTAATTCGGAGGAGAAGCTTTTTAATGACAGATTACAAAGAATTACAGCTGATTTTTTTTATTATTATTATTATTATTATTATTATTATTATTATTATTATTATTATTGTTGTTGTTGTTGTTGTTGTTGTTGTTATTGTTAGTGGTGTTATTATTATTATTATTAATATTATTATTATTAAGAAGGATAGGAAGAAAAAGGGTGAAAAATCAGTTGATGTAATGGAAACACTGAGAATTAAACTAGTTAATGTAGTGAAATCACCGGGAGGGAAACCAGTTAATATAGTCAAATAGTTGCAATCATTACCTCAAATCGAAACACGGAAATGATCGGTCATCTAAGTGAAGGACGAAAACGGGATAGCAGCTTATCTCGCAAAATATACTACAATTACAGGAACATATCATGTGTTACTTTTTAAGAAACCACCAAAGGTGAGGCAAGATTAGCACATGGTATAATCCTAAAACTTCTTTTTTAAACTCCTCGGCCTAATGTTCACATGAAACATGAGTTTGAACAATTCATTGAGAGCATTGCTAGGACCGCTACCAAGAAGGTAGGCTCTCTCTACCGTGCTAGAAAGCTACTAACGCCCGAAAGTACATGGACATCTATAAGACCACCATTCGCCCATTGTATTGTTTTCATATTTCGGCTGGTGCATCTGCTACTAGTCTTTCGTTCGTAGAAAATGGCCAAAGAGAGTCCCCAACCTGACAGGTCCTGAACTGTCATCTAAGCTACAGCCTCTGTCCCATCGACGAAATTTTGCGTCTTTCTTGTTCTGCAAGTATTTTAATGGTGAATGCTTTACCGAACTGCAAACACTTGTGTCCCCGACTTATATTAACTTCGACAAACCTGACAAGCAACCAAATCCTATCACTACACATGGGGATCCCTAAGGGTAGAAGAGCTTTCTACTCCATCTTTTCTCCCCCAGAACCGCTAGATTTTGGAATACCATTCCGGCTCCCTGCTTCCCCAACTGTACTGACATGCAGAAATTAAAGTGTAACATTAACCGACATCTTACTGCCCAACTCCCTACATAGTACCCCAGTTACTTATGTCCCTGATTGTTGTCCCTTACACCAAACTTGCAATATGCCTTGTTTGGGGTGAAAATGTAATTAAAAAATCCTTCTGCAACAACGTTCTAACCCACAACTCCCATATCGTACGGTATCTGTCTTTCATATCTAATCAACCATGGATTTCTTTTGAAGGAAAGCGGTTTTTAAGTGACTCATCTTGGATTTTCTATATTACGTCCTGGTTTGAGAAACAATATGGATTGTACTCCAAAAAAACAGCCCAAACCGTTGCATTAAATGATAGGAAACATGCTTAACTGTGAGTGATACTAATGAAAAGTAAGAATATTAACTACGCCATGTTTTGTTGCTCTTTAACTATACGAATTGTGTCACAATCATTACATATTGAACACCTCTTGTGATTTTGATTTATTTATTATAATTATTTTATTATTATTTTTCTAATTTTGTTCCGATTTTGTTTCTTATTTACCTCTTAAAAATTTGTTTCCTTGTTTCTGTTTAATGTTAAATGCTGGATCAATATACTGAATCTAAACATGTTGCTTTTTGTTCACAAAACGTTTAATCGTATTCTATATAAGTTGTTTCCCCAGGGAATTATATTTTTAGAATGATAAGTGGGTTATTGAAAGTAAAAAAAAAATCCAAATAATTCCATTTTGAGTAGCAACATCCTGATTAGAAAACGGATATTGGAGCAAAAATGGTCGTATTCTGAATAGGAATTATAACATTGTGACAACATTATTTAAATATGCCTCTGGCGTTTTTTTATTAAATTGTAATATATTTCCTGTTTTTATATACGTCCATTAAGATGTATAGAACGCACATATATGTATTTTTCGTTGTAACTTTCAACTTGTAGTGATTTCGAAAAACGTAAGTGCATTACTGTTAAGTTTGCAGGTTGAAACAAGTAACGTAGAAAGCAATACAAATGACGACTCAACAAACAAAGGTAGACCAAATAAAAAGTGTATCAGGAAAAGGTATATTTACAGGATATTTACATAATGGTGTCAAATAAGAGAGTCTTTGCTGGAGAAACATATCTGCTCTCGGCAGCCTTCGGTGGTTTCTGGTGAACACACACTCAGACTAGCTGTGTCTTGTTATTTATGTGCAATTATTATCCACATATGCAAATGAATGTGTGCCACCAAAATAATTACTAAGAAATATATTTTGGGTATTTTATTTACGGAAAATAATATTTAATGTTAATATTTATTTAACCAATAATTATCACGTTGACAAAAAAGTTATTGTGGCATTTAAATTTTAAATTCAAACGAATATATTTCATCTAGAACGGATACTTATTGATTAAAATATGCAACATCACAATCTACACATATTTTGAACGTTAACCAATTTATTTATGTCAGAAAATGTAGATTTAAAAGAAAAAAACAACGGGCATAAATATTAATGAGATCCCGTAGTCTCGTGACAAAACTCATCGAGCGGTGACGTGTTCGGTCCTCTTCAACAAGTTTAGCCATACTGAAGAGAAGTCATACTTAGAAACATGCATGACTTTGGATAATTTTCATTTATGCAAGTAAAAATATTCAAAATAAATATTTAATCAATAAATTTATGATAAAAGATAATACTTCCGAAGATGTGGGGCAACTAAAATTATAAAGGGGCAGATAAATGTTCTCTCAAAAAGTGGAAAGAAAGAAAAAATCGCTTAAGAAAAAAAAAAAACAATCTTGAAATTAAAAAAAATAAAACGTGCATAAAATATGACACCCAATGGTCTTGTGGGAAAAAAACCAGTCTACGTATCTGGTGGTGGCCTGTTGGATCCTCACCAAGTTTAGCCATACTGAAGAGTTAATATTCGTTACATGCATGTCTATGGATAACTTAAATTTATGCCAGTAAAAATAGTTAAATATTTAGATATTTTAGTAAGAATTTAATATATATATATATATATATATATATATATATATATATATATATATATATATATATATATATATTATATTATCCTCCTATGAATTCCTGTTTATTTTTTGTGTATCGATATTTATATTAAAACCTCTCTTTTCTATTTCTTTTAGAAGAAAATACAATTTTTTGATACATGAATCAGCAAATTGAATTAATCAGCAAAAGATCTAGCTAATTTGCATATCATTTTAAACATATATTTTAACTAATTCCCTATTAGTTTTTTTTGTTCCCTTTTCTTATCGGATGAACACCTTATTTAACTATTACGGGTAATTATATTCCTGCAAATATTCGACATGATTTATACTTGTATAATATTTGCATAAAAAGTTTATAGTAAACACAAAATTGTTCCCATACATATTTATGCATAGTATATATTTATGTTTAACAAAATTTGCTTACCGAACTCATCCTAAAGTTTTTGGTCTACAAACACGAAACTTCATATAAAAGATATGTGAATTCATCCAAGACTTTATATTTGGGTTTTAGCCCGGAAAAATCGGTGCAAAAGTGTGAAAATATTATAAAAATAAAGTTTTCAAGGTGAAGGTCAAACGCCGGCATAATGTAGTAGGTATTGGTTCATGTGTTAATGTTAAGCCTTGCAGTAAACACAATTCCATAGCTCAATCATTAACGGCAAAGGCAAAATAAATCGTCAGCTGAACTTTTTGTTTTCGTTTCTCGGTGGTGGCGCATGAGTCTTTTTTTAATGCTTTTTGAATCATTATTATATATTGCATCCAATCTATCTATCTATCTATATATAAATGTGAACATGTGTGTGTGTCTTTTCTCTATTGTAGTTAATAAGGATTATTATTCAGAAATGCATTAGTTTACATATTCACACTTTTTAATATATACATATGCACATAACCTGATGAACAGTACAAAAAGTTACTTTTAAAAGTGACCCCTATTTTGACTCCTTAACATTCATTATTTTGGTCTCAAATAAAAATAAAAAGTTTTATTACGGTATTTTTCTGTTTAGTTACATTATTGTTTCAGCTACGCGACCGTTATTTGGCCGTTGTGTAGCCTCCTCCATAAATGAACATTTCTGTAAAAGTCTGAGGAGGCTACATGATGGCCAAATAACGATCGCGTAGCCGAAACAATAATGTAACTAAACGGAAAAATACGGTAATAAAAAATAAAACGTATATATATATAAAAGTGACATTTTCTTTATGTGGATATGTACGTATACATTTCCCTACCAAACTCCCCTGTTAATTTTAATGACTCGAGATTTTAAAAAAGGTTATTGACATTTGGAAAACCCTTTTAAGAACTTTTCGGACAGAAATTCAGCTGCCAAGGGGTCAAAGTAAAGCTATTTTACCTTTTAAAGTCTACCAATTTCCTCCGTCAATGTTGGGTAAAAACACTTGAAAATTTAGATGAAGGTTACTTGGACACGGATCAAACTTTTTAATTCGGGTTAAAGTTGAGGCCAAATTTAAAAAAAATATGTATTCCTGTGGTCTCTACCAACTAACTCAGCCAATTTTTGGTCTAAAAATTTGAAATTTGACATAAAAGATATTCAAGCATAAGGTAAGTTTTTTACTTGGTTTTTGGTTTCAAAGTTCTAAAGATTTTACATTTGCGATCTGTAGCAAACAATTCAGCCAATTTATGATCTAAACATTAGAAAATTTGTATAAATGTATTTAGACACGAAACAAGCTTTTTGATTATTCTTTGTAAGAAAATTTGCTGCCAAGAGGACAATGTTGAAAGCGATGACCTTTGCAGACTCTACCAAACTGCTCCGCCAATTGTGTGTCGATACATTGAAATTTAAGATGTAGGTTACCTGAATATTATTGGAACGTTTTAATATATATATATATATATATATATATATATATATATATATATATATATATATATATATGCACATAAAATTATGAACAGTACATAGAGATTGAACCGCTAATATACATATATATATATATATATATATATATATATATACATATATATATATATATAAGATATAATATAAATATAAGATTAAATGCTTAGCAAATGATGGGAGATATCATTTTCTCTTCGCTGCAACCTCTATCTCACAGAAGAGATGTTGCGAGTTTGTCTCTGCTTTATCGTTATTTTCATGGAAAGTGTTCAACTGAGCTTCAATCTATGGTCCCCCCTCGCCAAAATTTCAACAGAAACACTAGACTAGCTGAAAACATTATCAATAATTTTCCCCACTCTTTATCTGTACCTAAACCTAAACATAGATTCCATGATCAAAGCTTCTTTCTTAGAACTGCACGCCTGTGGAATTGTCTTCCGTTTTCCTGCTTTCCAGCTGCCTATAATATGATTGTCTTCAAGTCAAACGTGAACAAGTTTCTGACGAGCCGTTCCACTTAAGTTAACAAATTTACCGAACTTCCATTACTATCGATTACTATATTGTCCTTTTGACTACTCTACACTCTTTAACCCTTATCCTTGAGTGACCTATCAGCCTTGATAAGTGGTGACGCCTATGTAAAAAAAATGAATATATATATATATATATATATATATATATATATATATATATATATATTCATTTGCTATGCATTCAATCTTTGAAATGAAGATAATAGAATTGCAAGGATTCTTTGAAGAAATTATTAATATGTCATAATCATAGGTATTTTTCGACGGGTTCACCATGTTTCAATACCCAGTGGTTAAATATCCAGGGGCTTATTTACTTTTTAAAGAGTTCTCTTTTTTTTTTACTTCGAGGACAGACTTTTGCGGAATGTCTGTATTTTGCGACGAAAATTCTGCTTCACAAACATAAATTCATCATATTAGAACAAAAATATATCTACTCTCACTCTAATTGAAGTTATATTGATGTACAAAATAAAAGTTCTTAAATCGGGTTTACGCAATCGGATCCTCGCACGTATGTACTTGAATGCATTCAAAAGAAATAACACTATTGTGGAGAACTCAGATAAATTTCTGAATGTTTTTAAATGTCACTTTTGGATATACTTTGACCTCTTGATATAACAGATTGATCCTTCAATAATCAGTTGAGACAAAATCTACGACAGGTCTTGTCTTATTTCATTTAGTCCCTTTCTGGGTATTTGCAGAACGTTATTCAACTAACGCTCACAGTCATAATAATAAGTACAAGAACACTAACGCATATAAATTCACACGACTCATTCACCGTTTTGCAGTATCGTTTTTTCATAATAGAACAAATGCATTTTTTTTTTCATTTTAATATTAGTAAATTTTATCGCTTAACTTTTTTCTAGAAGGAAAACTAATTACCAATGATTACGATAAATAATAAAATCTCTTTTGTAACCTTGGTTCGCGCAGTTTTGATTAAAATTTAAACTACCGAATAATTTTAGATCCTTAAATGATTAATCCAAATTATCACTGACGACTAGGATTAGCTAGTTTTTCATGAGAACGTATCCGAAACTTTGCTCTAGACCAATGGATCGGAAAGATAGAATAAGTTCTGTTATTTTGAATGTGTGTTGGTAAGTTGCCGCTTGTGTTTGCAAAATTGTAGTTAAAACCTTGTATACTAAATGGACGCATGTGGCGATTATCTGTTCTCCTTTTAAAATGATCCAAATGTCGCAGATAAAATGTATTACTCATCATTTCACTTAAAGTATTTTAATCGAATTCATGTTTACTTTTATTTTATTTCAATAGTTCTTCTTTTAAATAGTACAGATACGATTACTTAATATTTTTGTTTTATTTTATATACTCGTTCATTTTTGCTAATCAACATGAATCACACGATGTTTATACATTTCAGCCAATGGCTGACTTGAAATCTGTCAGTTTCCTCGCTTCATTAAATGAATGTTATATTTTTTTATCCGTTCGGTCTCTGTAATTCTCTGACATTCCATACTGTGTCAGAACGGGCACGTCAGTCTTACATGGGCGCAGCAGGTAGTTTGGCTTTCCATGGAGATTGCATTTTTTTTATTTACTTTCTTCACAAATAAAAACCTTTAAATGCTCGTCATTTTAAATGCATTCCTGTTTTTCGCGAGATCTTATTTAATACCTTGATTCAGTGATTTCTAGGCGGTGGCTTATATCAGTTAATCGTGAAAATTCCATTATCAAATCCTCCATCTGTTTTATATTGCTCCCATGGCTTAGTGTATTTTCATTCTTTGGACACGACGCTTATGGAAACCTAACTATGTAGTCTGCACTTTGTTTGTCCGAGCTGAAAGTATTTATCAAAGCATATTGGTTCATATAATTTCAGAAAAATATTTGCAACACTTGAAATAATCTATGAAATGATTACAGTCTAGTTACGTTTGGCCCAAAGCAAACTTACCCGATGTTATTTATCTATTTTTTACACAAGAATCACCACTTATAAAAGGATGGAGGTCACTCGAGGATAAGGATTAATAGGTAGACATTAGCCAATGTAAATATAGCGTAATAAACATAAGTATTCGATTTTTTCAAAGTTTTGTTACATAGGGTCAGGTTACTCAAGACCTAGTTTAAATTTTAATTGGATCTCTGTCAATCGGATATCATATAATGTGTGAAAATACTGTATGGCTACATGGTTCATGACAAAATAAAATTGCTTTGGCGTAGTGTTATAAATAGGGGTATTATTAGAAGAAGTACTAGTAATAGTACCAGTACGAATATCTGAGTAGGCATTAAGAGTTATAAATGTAGTTGTGTTTACTTGATATAATTTTTATCAAAAGTCATATCCTACTAGAAAACTACAAAGGCAATAATATAGTAATTACTTAATGGCGTATAAAACCTTTTATTAGAAGAAAGTAAATACAATTAGAAAAAGTAATTTTGAAAATAATGATCACATCAAGTTTTATTAATACACATTCATCATCAATACACATTCATGACATCAAATCAAACTGTGTAATACACATATTTTTATAAATTGAAGATAAATAATAATATTGTTAATGAACTTGAGCTATGGAATGTATTTACACAATATAAAGTCAATTTTTCTAAGCATTATTATATTTTAACATGCATAGACACTAAATGCAGGAAATAAACACCAGTGTCTATCGGTCAAAAATAATTGGGTAACGTGAAAAATTACATGGATGAAAGAACGGCATACTATAAATAATCGGTACTAATTCAAGATAAAATGATGGCGGACCATTCAAATAAGTGTTGAATTATTTTTATTTTTCCATTTGAAAAATTAATTAGCTAATTAATTACGATCAGCAATCAGCATGCCATTGTATCAAACAAAATGCGAACAATAGCAGCACTTGCATATTTGTAGGATGTGCTCAGTTTATATTGCATATGTTACATAAACATCCAAGATATTGAAATCACCCGACAACAAAAAACACCTTCGCCCCTCTATCTCAGAACACACTTTATTTAAAATTTCAAATGTTTAGACCAGAAGTTACTGTTTTTTAACGTTGACCCCTACTATGACCCCATAACATCTATTTTTTTGGCTCAAATAAAGTGATTAATGTTGATCACAGTCTAAGGAACCTATATCTAAAATTTCAAATTTTTATACCCAAAATTGGCGCAGGAGTTTGGTAGAGCTCTCAAAGCTTCAGTCATTGAACTTTTTACTCCTTAGCAGCCAAATTTCTGGCCGGAAACACTTTACAGAGCTTTTACCAAATCTCCATAGACTGTACATCAAATGTCGAGTCTGCAGACTGAAAATTGACAGAGTTATTGTGTCGGGGAATGTACACATACAGACACACATACAGACAGACAAACATATAGAAAGACACTTTCACTTATATATATACATATATATATATATATACATATATATATATATATGTGTGTGTGTGTGTGTGTGTATTTACGCATGTATCACAGAGATAGCTAACAGATATAGCTTGAAAAAAATACGTGCAAAAAAATTCATAATGTATGTAAAAAATATATAATAACAAATTCAATATATATATATATATATATATATATATATACATTGAATTTGTTATTATATATGTGTGGGTGTATGTGTGTCTATATGTGTGTGTATCTATATATGTATGCATGTATGTATTTATGTATAGCGAGAAATAGCAAACGTCTAAAGCATGCGCAAATATAGATATACGTATAGACTGAAACAGATAAAAGATATAATGTATATAAATAAATACACTTTTTTCTATTTAATGGACGATTAAATAATGATGGGGGCGACAAACATACATCATGACACACTTGCAGATGAATGCAGATACTGTCTATGCAAACTTAATCAAATGCGTATGGCCTAGCGCCTGATCGAAATAGTCTACCCCTATTCACCCCTCTTTTTCACTCTTGGAGAAAACAGCTTAAGTCGACATTCATATTTATAGCAAATTTAACGTCTGTTAATATCTCCGGAATTACTTCAGGTTTCCTTTTTTTTCCTATTCAAGACAATTTCGTTTCTTTCCTGCTGTCCAACCTCCTCATTATTTCCTCGGACATCTTAAACTCGACACCTCGGTCGATTTGCAGGCCATCTGCATTTTGTCTGCCGATGCTTTTTCTTGTGCACGACCTTTTCCCTTTTTCGCTGTTTACGATTCGCAATGAGTCAGGGTGTTTTTTTTATTTTTTTTCTTTACTTGACTTATCCATTTAGAGATTCGTTGATGGATTTGCGTATTTTTTTTTCCTTTTTCTGGGAAATTCACAATATGTTTTTTTTTTACTTATAGACTGAATCGAATAAGAAATTGATGAAAATAAATTGTCATGACGCCTTGACATACTTTATGAAATAGTCGATTAATAGTTTAACATGGGAAAGACATTATTATATATTAGCTCATATATATATATATATATCTATATCTATATATATGTATATATATATATATATATATATATATATATATATATATATATATATATATATATATATATATATATATATATATATCCACTCAGAGTTCGGAACTTACCACAGAATAATTTGTCGCTTAAAACATTATTAAACTTCAGGAAATCTGTAATTATTTGTCCAAAAATTATCAAAATCTGAAACGCTAGATTAAAATACACAGTAACATTTTTCAAAAACATAATTATCACAATCCAGGCAATGCTGGTTGACCCTGCTCTCGAATTCCTTAGGACGATTCCATTTGCACGTTGCCGCACTGTTTGATTGAAAAGGGCAAAGAGGAGCTGACCTTCGCGTTTCCTTGGTTCCCGCGAGCAGTTCTCTATTTTTTTTAGTATTGGCTGTGTTCTCTCTTTTTTTTTATTTTAAGCATACTCATTAAGACATATATTGTTAATGTTTTTAAATAAAAAAAATCATATCAATTGTTTTCTTCCTATTGGTAATTTTATTTGTTACAAACATCAATACAAACATCCATTAATTTTTCTGAATAATCGGTTAATTGATGTATTTCTTTTTATCGTAAATCAGTTGTATTTTCCTTTTAATTTACATTTTTAAATTATTTCACCAACAGTCTATTTATATGCGATATAACATTCAATTTCTGTTTATTCTAAAGACCAGTGCAAATTGTCTAGCTCTTTGCGTCATTGAGGAATTCTCTTTTCTCCGCTCATCATTTCTAATTCAAAAACATTTTTCATACTCAGTTTAAATCTTGCAAATTCAGTTAAACATTATTTTCAAGTTAATTCCAAGATTATGCGTTTAAATTTTGCAAATTCTTTTAAACTTTTTCAAAATTTGTTGTCAATATATCAGATTCTATTGTTTTTCTAATTTCCCAAATTATCAGTTAAAATATTTTCAACTTACTTTCTGCATTTTTTTGCATTTAACTTTCAACATAATATCAGCGTGAAATTACATGCTCCAAAGAATCTGTTTTAATTTTTTCCATTTTTTCAACGTTATTTTCAACTCAATTCCCAGAAGTATCAATTTCGTTTAAACATTATCTAATTTCCAGACGTAAAATTACATGCCTTCAATTTCTTTTAAGCTTTATTGTCATGGCAATTTTCAACATACCAGAGTATACATTATCTCATTCTCCTTTCCGAAACATTTATGGAACCTAAGGACCGTATGTTCATCAGTTTTAATGCCTTTTATTTATTGCCAGGAACGGAACAGAATTTTAACGCATTTACAATATATATATATATATATATATATATATATATATATATATATATATATATATATATACATGAAATCACCCTTTTCGTGACCATATTCCCTCTCCTTCACTATTTGTTACCAAATAAGGTATATGACTTACTTGTAGTTCCATCAAATACATCGCAAGCAAAATCCGATCCCGAGTTTTGCTAACTCCTACCCTCATATAAGATGAAAAGTATTTCTTCGAATCTCCGCGGATTAAGGACTATCACCTTATGTTGTGCTTCCTTTTTAAATTCAATATGTTTTGAACTTTTGTTCAAATTGCTCTTTAACATGTTTCATAAACTACCTGTTTATATACACACACATATATATATATGTATAAATATATATATATATATATATATATAACAACCATACAATAAATAAAAATACTAATAACGAACAAGATAAATGCAATTGTAGACACCGCACACTTTGCCCAGTCTAAAATAAATGCCTAGCAAAAAGCGTAGTTTATTAAGCAACAATATTTGCGAAAGAAAACCCGAATAACAAGAAATATTACATAGGCATGACTTCCTTAGATTTCAGAACCGGATACTATGACCACAAACGTACATTAAAATATAAAAAACACCTTATAAAACAACACTAGCGAATAAATACTGGGATCTCAAAGAAAGCGGACATTCGCCGGTAGTCGAATGGAAAATTATGAGACAAGCTACCACGTGCAGACATTTAAACGACCCATGTAAATTATGCCTCCATGAAAAATAGGCTATCCTGTACTTTAAAGAACCTCAAAATCTATTAAACTGTAGACGAGAAATAGCAAACCACTGTGTTCACAAAATAAAACTTACTCTAGGATAGCGATACAAAATAGCTTTAAAACTAACAATGACAATAGAAAATAAACAAATTAATAAACTAAATAAACATGAATATACATAAACGATCACACATATATGTATATATATATATGTATATATATGAGCATATATGCGTCGAACCATATGTATTTTTATATATATAATGGAAAAAGAAAACGTGTATATATATGCATGTGTGTGTACACATAGGTATATATATATATATATATATATATATATATATATATATATATATATATATATATATATATATACATAAAGGAAGGAAAACGTCTACCTTAAACCACTAACCTAGTTCTAAAACATATCCTTTATTCGATAAAATGCATGCCCATTGGGTGATAGGAAGGGGCGCGGTGGATACTAGGAGCTGATTGGCTAACTAGAAATCCTCAACATATATAAAAACAAGAAGCAACCACAGAATTCGCGCATAAGCCTGACGAATCCTTTAGTGGATGAAACGCAGATTATTCAGTGTAGCTTAATCGCCATATATATTTTATGAATTACTATATATATATATATATATATATATATATATATATATATATATATATATATATATATATATATTACTAGTAGGACTTGTTTACCGGCGTTTGTCGATGGAAGTATTCCTCCACCGCACATGTACGATAAAAACGATGAAATTACAGTTGTTAGTTTATGTGGATGTGTTATCGGCAGCTCCAGTAACTCTCGCTTCTCCTTTATTGTCTTTAGTCCTCATTTCCAAAGAGTGATGTTTCTGACAAAAGTTAAACAAAAAGTTGCTTTGCAGGTCGGTAGTACATTGTAAACAGTAGCCTGAAATGTTGGAAAATTTCTGTGTTTATGTCTATACTTGTGGTCATGTAACTAGTAAGTGATCTGAAGGTAAACGTTTCATCTGGGCTGCCGTTACCCGCCTGATACCTTGGATTAACTACTAATGGGAGTTCTCTGTCCTGCTCCAACCAAGTCTTCCAACCTGCTCCACAAATCCCAAAATCTCATAATGACAAATCTAAAAAAAACACGTTTAAACATAGAACCGTATCCTCCAACGTAGACCCCTACTACCAGGTCTCCTTCTCCAACATCAGGGATCTACGTTCCAACCTTCAAGAGGTGTAAACACAATTGCTAGAGACGAAACAGGACATATTCTTTCTAAGTGAAACTGGCATAGGGGCAACCACTTCCCTAGAAGAATTCATAATTAAAGAATACTCTAACTTAACATCAAAATCTGACGCCCAAGATCGTCATGGGCTTAGAATATGTGCTTACATCAAATACGGATTTCCATGTGGAAGGGATATCTCCAGAAAGGCCCTATTTTACCTTATATGTGCTTTCACATTGCACTAGCTTACACCACCTCATTCATATTTGCCCTCCATCGCAACCACAACAGCGGGATTACTATCTTTAAGATCATATCAGAGAAAATTGACCACATCCTGTCTGATCATCCTTTGGCTAACATTTACATTTGCGGTGACTTTAATGTCCATAATGTGGAGTGGCTGACCAGCTCGAATATAACCGATGACAAGGGGAGGTTCTATCATGATTTTGGCACTTAGATTGTTCACGAACCCACCCGTGTGCCCGATACTACCGGTCAGTATGAAAGCCTTCTAGAGCTTTTCCTGAGCTATGTTCATGTTCCGTTATATCTCCTCTTGGATCCTCCGACCATTTTGTTATATCAGTTAAGAGTAAAATGAAATGTAATACGTCTTCAGACGTACCTCTCCACCGTACTGTATATCGATAATCTATGGCTGACTGGGATAGCTTCCGTATATTCATATCTGACCTACCTCTGAATTCCATGTTTAAAAAGGGGGTGTCCTCTATAGTATCAGACCTGACTGAATGGTTAATGGTAGGCATAGACCGATTCATACCCTCAAAAAATGTCCAACAAAAACCTAACAGCCAGCCATTGTTCTCCCTAGAATGGGCTGCTGCCTTCGTGCACAGAAATCACTTTTTCCATAGCTACAACGTAATAGATGTACTGAGACAAAAGCGGCTATCAGGACTGTCAGCAACCGATGTAAAAGAGTAATAAATATGAAAGAGAACTATATGCTCAATCAATTAAATCCAAAGTAGTTGAGCAGCGGCTTAGTTCGCACCAGTTCTGGCTAATAGCAAACAGGATCTTGAACAGAAGCGTGCGTTGTATCCCAACCATCATCAATGGACCTAAGGTCATCTCGTCAGCATCAGACAAGGCCAGACTATTTGCCAAGAACTTTTCAGCTAACTCTACCCTATGCGAAAAAGGCCATGGACTCCAAGTAGTTCCTCCTATAACATACAACACGCTATGCAACATACACATATCTGTGCATGAGGTCGCCAAGCTAATCAAAAACATTGATTCCAGTAACGCAACTGGCCCTAACCGCATTCCAGGTTTAGTGCTGAAAAAGCTCCAACCAGAACTTGCCCCCATACTTACAAAACTGTTTAAGCGATACCTTAATGAGAAGTGATTTCCAAAACTCTGGGAAACGTCATCAGTATACGCTGTATTTAAGCATTCAGGTGAAGAGTCATCTTCGTCTCAGTACAGACCAATAAGTTTCCTGTGTGTAATGAGTAAGTTGCTGGAATCCATATTTAATAGTCAACCACGTTAACAGAAACAACATTCTTAGTGACATGCAATACGGTTTCCACACTGCAAGATCTACAGCAGACCTACTAACGGTTATATCTAATAGGATTAGTGAATCTCTTGATAAAAGCTTCCTTTCCAGGGTTATTGCTCTTGACATATCGAAGGCCTTCGGTAAGCTCCAGCATAAGGCCCTATTTCACAAGATTTCCAGCTACGGTATCACTAGAAATGTTTACTCAATCATTAACTCATTTCTCTCTGGTAGGGTCAAAAGAGTAGTGGTTGATGGACAGAAATCAGTGGCCCACAGTATTAATGATGGAGTCCCTCAGGGGTCGATCCTGGGCCCAACTCTGTTCCTGATCTACATCAATGATCTCTCAAAACACATACTTAAATCATTCTTTGACATCTATGCTGATGACACGACCATCTATAGCAACACGTCAAAGGACGTAAATGACAAATTTCTCTCTTCTTTCTCCTCTGATGTTGTGCTTGTGGTACAGTGGGGGAATAGGTGAGTGGCCACTTTTAATGCATCCAAAACCAAGCTTCTATCTTTACATCATAAACGCTCTGATCCCCATGTTGCATCAATTGAAATGGATGGCTCCTAAGGGATGTTTAATATGTGCTGTCATTATTCTGTGCTTTCACCTAACGTGTACAAATGTGGTAACGAGGAACAGAAACAACGAAAATACTATACGGCGGGCCGAGAACAACGATTCCCATGGTCTTAAATTGTTTATTTCTTAACTTTGTTTTATTTTTTTTGACGATTACCATTGAGTACAGAATTAATTGTTGATTAAAAATAACATTTAAGATAGTAATTTTAATGGCTGCAAGAGTCGGGTATCAATTTGTAATGAAAATGTTCTAATAAATCGAACCAAGACTTCTTTTTGCCACGTAAGTTTTTAATGCTGCTTCTAGCCGTCAATGTTTCCCCTTTTCTGTTAGTAAGCCGTATAAGGTTTTTTTCAAAGGTATTTTGATAGTGTAATATATGATAAACGCCGTAGAAATTTGGGAAAAATTGAAATGCAAAAGTTAAAATGCTAGTGGCGGCATTAACAACGGTAATGGCCAAATGTGAATGTTCACTATAGTGGAAGGTTATAATTCCGAATTTAGGAGTGTAGCGCTGATAATCGCCTGAACAATTTACGAGTAAGTGGGGAAAATGTAAATGGTAAGGGCAGCATTGTTCAGGGCAATAAGAAATCTTTGTGTTTGTTGAAGGTTCTAACAAGATAACCCTTTCCAATGGTAGACTTGACTAAATATTTGAGGAAGAATCTTTCAGAAATGAAGCCAAAATAATATTTTAGTTTTCACAAACGAAATCGCCAAAGTAATAACACAAATAAAGTCTGTGTAAATATAGAAATATTTATTTATTTTATACCTTGTTTTTGTATATGTTCTGTGTTTGTGTAGATTGGTGATGGTTTAAATACACACACACCAACACCCGCACACACACCCACCCATATATATATATATATATATATATATATATATATATATATATATATATATATATATGAGTAAAAGTGCCTGTCCGCCCGTCTGTGTGTGTATGTATGTATGTGTACAGTTCTCTCACAATAACTCTGTCAATTTAAAGTCTACAGACTCGAAATCTCAATAGATTTGTGAAAATCTTTGTAATCCGTTGTCGTCCAGAAAGTTGGCTGTTAAGGGGACAAATTTCAACGATTTGACCTTTGAGAACACTACCAAACTCCTCCGCCAATTTTAGGTATAAGCACTTTACATTTTAGATATAGGTTCCATGGACTATATCTTATATATATATATATATATATATATATGTGTGTGTGTGTGTGTGTGTGTGTGTATGTGGGTGTGTGTGTGTGTGTTTACCTTCTAAATAATCACCTCTTTTTAGTTACGACTTGTTCCGAAAAAAAGTACGGAATTTTCTTAAAAGAAAAATATAGCGGAACGCGGAAATTAACATTTAGGCAGAGAAAGTTTTCGTTTTATTTCGTTTAATATACTTCGTCATAATAAAAATACGCAAATATTTGGGAGCACAATTTTTACCTTTCGTCTAGAGTTAACATCTTAAATATAGTCATAATCTCTATATAGCATTAATAAGGGAATATTCAACGTTCCCAAAAAGGTAAATGTTGTTATTTCTCACCGACTTTTACAATAACCTTTATTTGATGACATTTAAAGGTTTTCGGTAATATGTAAAAGAATACCAATATAAAATCTTCGTGGACAAACAGTTTTGCCATAAAACACACAGCACGCGTACCTGGGTTGTTTGGTTGGCCGTCGGAAAAAATAGTGTAATTACATGAAAGCTATTCTTCGGCGATAATTTTACATTCGATATTTATTATCATAATACGGAAAATAAGACGTAAAATCGCATGGTAAATATTAGATGAATGACAAATAAAGTTTCGTTCTTTTACTTAGTAAAATGGCCTCTGCATTAAATCAATGGTTCTCAGCCGGGGTCCATGTGGACCTCCATTTTACATGTAACGTTAACATCGGTTCAGTCTTCCTTCAAGATAAACTGTTGACATGCGTTCTTTGGTTTTCTTTACATTACTGAAAAATAAAATAAGCTAGAAGGGTTCACCAAAATACATTAAAAAAAGAAAGTCAGGATTAAAAAAAGGTTGAGAACCCTTTCATTAAACTAACTTGACACCGGGTCATTTAATATGGCTCTTAGGGACGCCGGATTTAAATAGTAGTAAGTGTTCGTTAATAAAGTGGATCTGGATTCCGGAATGTAAAGATGTTCAGAGTAAGGCCATCAGAGTGGATGGACTTTTTCGAGGGAGCCTTTAATTTTTAGGAAAGATAAATTGGGAATCTCATGTTAGGGGTATCTATGTTACAATAAGTGTAATCACATAATCTGTGGAACGCGTAGAAACCGTCTCAGTGACAACTGGTAGCAGCGGTTAAACTTAATATTTAAAGATAAAATGTGCCGATTAGGATGGTGTCGCTCGTAGTATGCGATTGATTTTTTTCACAACTAAATGTATCTAAACTAATGTTCGAAATATTCATAATATAGTGGTTATAAGCCTAAATATATTTAATTCATATGTGGCACATGATGTTAGTAAATGTTCGTTAATTGACTGGATCTGGATTCTTATATATATGTTCATTTGTTTTCCTGTCGTGCCTGCTATAGAGTGGGGTGTCATCAGCATATATACCCATCTCAGAGGCAATTTTGTCGGGGAGATCATTTATGAATATCAGGAACAGTAGAGGTCCAAGGATAGATCCCTGGGGCACTCCCGCATTTATATCATATTGTTTAGATGTACGACTGTCGAGGACAACCTGGATTTTTCTCTTATCCAAGAAGGATTTAATTATGTTAAGTATTCTACCAGTGATACCGTAGGATCTAATCTCCCTGAGGAGACCCTCATGCAATACCCTGTCAAAAAGCCTTAGATATATCTAGAGCTACCGCTCTGCCCTCTCCCACTTTGCCCAGTGAATGGTATATGCGTTCAGAGATTACAGTGAGGATGTCTGCTGTGGAACGGGCTTGTCTAAATCCATATTGTTGGTCGGTCAGAAGTTTAGCATCTGTAAGGTGCTGGACTAGAGCATGGTTAATTAAGGTCTCAAATATTTTGGCAAAAAGTGGGAGGAAGGTAATAGGCCGATAATTTAATAGTTCAGTTCTTTCGCCAGAGTTCTTGAATACTGGTACCACAGAAGCAGTTTTCCAACAACCCGGAAAGCAAGCTTCATTAAGGCATTTGTTGTACAGTTTGGAGAGAACTGGAGCTACTTCGGCTGAGCACTTTTTTAATAGCACAGCTGGGATGAGGTCGGCTACACATGCTTTTGAAGTGTCAAGGTGTTTTATGATAGTATGCACCTGAGCAGGGGTGATTTTCAGATCGTCTAGCGTAGCGTCTGTCCGCATAGGAAATTGAGGTAGGGGGTGGTTTAGAGGGTCCAGTGTGGAGTTTGAGGCACACCGACTGGCAAGCATGTTAGCCTTTTTTGTTGCCGAGCAAACAACCTCGTGATTGTTGGTTAGTGGGGAAATTGTTGATTGCCCATTATTTACTACACTGTTGTATATTTTCCAGAAGTCACGAGTTCCTAGTTTTTGTACTTCGATGCGTTTTTTAGTGGTTTCCGTAAATTCCCTCTTAGCTGTCGCTATTTCCTTCTTAACGTTACTTCTAACTTCTATGTACTTTTGTATGTTTGAACAGGACTGATGTCGGTTAAGCCTGCGGAATTCATGCTGCCTTTGAGCAATGGCCGTTGCGCAAGTCGACGTAAACCATTGGGGAGAGTGGGGCTTGCTATAGAATTTCCGCATGGGAACATGCGCTTCGATTGCAGTTTTGAACCATTCAGTGGTCTCGGTTGCACACTGCTCAGCAGAAAGAGAAAAAATATTTCCCCATGGGGCGTCTCTGATAAGATCTCTGATGGCTTCCCAGTCAGCCTTTTTATAATATCTCGTTGTTTTGAGCACTAGCTCTTCAGTTTTAGGTCAAGAGTTTAGGGCGATTTCGACCATTATCACTGCGTGGCCAGCGTTCCCAAGTGGGATGTCGGCTTTCGTTACACAATCATCAGGAACTGTGGTCAAAAACAGATCTAATAGTGATTCGTGTGGTTCTTCCTAGTCAGGGAAACGGGTTGGAAAAGTAACAATTTGCGTTAGGGAGTGAGATACAGAGAAGGTATGAGTTGCGCTTCCTGCTGCATCTGTGTAAGTAGAGAATCCAAGCCAGTTTTTGTGATGGACATTAAAGTCACGAAATACATGTACTTGGGCGCTAGTGTCGAAGGAGAGTGCTGTGTCTATGCTGTCAGATACTTTGTTTATTATGGTGCAGTCTTCAGTCGAGGAAGAGCGGTAGAGAAAGTAAAAGTAGCTAATGTTGTGTTGTATGATTCGTCTAAAGCACATAAAGGTTTCATCATCCGTTTCTAGGTTTGTTTCTCTAGTCAAGGGAAGGGTATTACGAATGTAAACTCCAAGTCCGTGCATGTGTCTGTCAGAGTCCTTACGGCAGAGTGGGAGACATCCAGGCATGTTAAAGTAGTTAAAGGGGATGGAGGAGTGTAGGTTAGTCTCACTTAGTGCTAAGATATCCGGGGTATTTGTTAGGAGAAAAGCTTCAACATCAGCTAAATTAGTTCTAAGCCCACGGATATTTGTGAATGCAAGCCTCACGGGAGGAGGCAAGTTGGATTTGCTTGACCCTAAGCCTCGTTTAAGCTTATTTTTAGATTGTACTGTCATCATATTTTTAACGAGTTTCAGTTACGTTAGTGGGAGCCGAACAGGAGGTTATGCAGAATATAACACACATGCAGCACAAGTAGACCATCAGCTGACCCTCCATCAACTAGGACTGTCGCCTCAGGAAAGCCCACCGGGGATGAGTGCAGGGTCCCTTTCCATGCGCGCCATGGCACTGCAAGCATCCCGATATTATACAACTATAAATGGCGAAGCCGCTCTAAGCGCTAACAAAGAGTTAGGGTTCCTGTACTAGCAGTCGGAAACAGCAGCCAGTAACTGTCAATCCGGTACCCTCAACCCATCAGAGGAAGGTCAACCCAATCTAATTGCTCAGGCATATATGGTACTCAAGCATTCTCAAGTGCCCAGCTTAAGGGGTGGGGCGTGTCGGGCGTGGGGAAACGGCGTTCATTGCCCTAGACAAGAAACAAGATCTACTAATGGGTGTTTCTGTCGAAACACTGTGATAGTACCTCTGGGCCTGCCTAATAGGCAAAGAAGGAGTATGGAAGCCGGGCGTAGGCAGAACCTATCTACTCCTTAAGCAATTTAGGTTTGCAAACCGGTAATTTGTTTGAGTCACCAGCTCTAGGAAGGTTGTCATCCAAGACTGAAGAGGCCTCCCCCCCCCTTTGGTTTAGTTTCAGATTTTTCCTTCTCCTAGACGGATTATCTGGAAAGATCGAATGGGTCCGTCACCACTTAGAGGGTTTGCTCCGCGCCTGGGTTCTAATCCAGATATTTCTGCGACCCCGCGTGGTTAGTTAATGTTATTGGGTTAGTTGGTAGAGGTTATATATCTGCTGAAAAGTTTGTTTGTAGAGGTTATTTATCTGCTTCATAGTTACACTCCTCAAAGTGAATTAGGGGCATTGTTATTTCATTGTTACTGGATAAAGGGGTTGAGTAGAGATCATGCAGTATAAGCAACTACGATTGTAAGGAGACTTGTTAGGAGGAGATAATGTGGTTTGAGGCGTTCCCTTTTATATATATATATATATATATATATATATATATATATTTATTATTTTTTTTTATTCATGTTAGCTTGGGTCTAGGATAACATTTAAGTGTGAGTAGGTGTTAAGATTTGAACTACGAGTGTTGCCCAAACTATATTTTAGATGACAGCAGGGCATGAGATGCGAGTGCAATATAGTACGGATAAAACAGTAAGTTTTGAGTCATATGTTAGTTGGTAAATAGCTATATGGGCTGGTTTTAGTGGGTGCGAATAAAGTTGAAGGTACAAAGTGGGTTTCTATTATTGAGAGAAAATGTTTTCAGCTTTCAAGTAAGAGTTATGGACATTTAGCATTGCAAGGAGCATTGGTTCAGTTTCGTTTTAGCGTTGCAAAGCTATCTAAGAGGAGACATAGTTGTGTAATGCAGTGCTGTGTGCTTTGCTTCCGAGTACATATTTGGTTGTTAAATACCTAACTGGAATATGAATGAACTCCAATGCATGTCTAAAGGGTAGAATTATATAGATGTTTAGTGATGACTAAGAAGTCATATATATAGAGAGATCAGCATTATATTTTAATTTGCTATTATATTCCTATTTAGAAGGGGCAGTCTGATGACTCGCAGATTAATGTTAAGAACAAAAATAACATCAACACGCAGACGGCTATATACTTTCTGAAATCAAAATAATCACTTCACAGACAATCAAGTGACCGATAAAAATAAAATTAGAAATAAGAAATAATTTTACTGATAATCAGAAATTATTATTTAAAATCTTCCCAAGTTGTTTCGCACATATATTCAAAATTTAGAAATCATCACTTTTGATTCTTACTAGTTATTATCTAGCATACATAACAAGGTCGACAGTTATAATGATTGTCACCCCTTGCTCCTTTATTTATTTACGCCACATTATCAATATCTTCTTTTTTGTGGGCGGGAGAAATTTCGGTTCATTGAGTATTGACATTTCGGAGACCATGGTGTATAATATAATCCCACTTCCTTATTTCAATTCTGTGATTAATGGCGTAAGTGCACCACTTTAATTTGGTGTAAAACTGACCACCGATAAGACAGATTGTTCTCGTGCCCCAAGTCCTCTTCTCCCAGTCTCCCTCTGGTTTCGCCAAAGATCGCAGCGAGATTTTACTGACAATTCCCGATCGGGATTTTTGTATATTGGTCACCTTCCATAATATTCTATGGAGATAAGTCGCAATCTGAGGCCAATTGCAGTTTAAGCGGACTGCTCCTCGCGACGTCAGCGATATACTTCTATCCACTAATGCTAGTATACCTTTTTCGAGTCTGAACTGCTCTCATATGACAGCCACAGCGCTCCTTCACCAGAGCGCTCTTTCGGTGGTGATGACCACGACGGTTTCTTAAACAATAGGGAATACCACGTGACATTAGTCCCTTACTACGCATCCGTCCCCCAAAGCATCATTCTTGGACTGACCTTTATAACCATTCATCCGCTTCTCTTGAGCCACTGTCGACAACGTTTGTTTCCTCCTGAACACTCATGAACTTCGGTTTCTTCTTGAGCACTTATTAAATTACAAATACACAACCATTCAATCGCCTTAAATTGCTTATTTCTTGTATGCCCTTTCTCTTCTCATTTAAACTCAACGAAAGGGAAAATATCACGGTTTACTTTTATAAAACGATAATAAAATAATTAAAAAAATCGTTAAACGCCAACCACTTCAAAATGTGGCTCCATGATCAAGAGCATTACGTTAACTATTATCCTGTCTTAATTCAGGTTCCTTCAATTTCCCAATGTTAATCTTTTGCTAATACATGCTTGATATCGATCAGCGATCTAAAGGCATAATCTAATCAAGAACAACATTATAAACGACACATGCAACCTCTTCTTTTAAATACGACACGAGCATAAATCTTTGTAATTACATACACATTTTCTTTAATACACGCCTGATAGCACTCAGCAATGAAAGGCACCAACCAAGTTACGATTGCAATTTACCGACAATTTTTACTCTTCTTTTCAATTTACAACACATGCTAAAGATATTTGTAATTCCAACCACCAATTCCATTTTTTAATGCATGGCTATTATCATTCAGAAATGTAAAGGCAAACAATTTGTGCACTATAAAACACAATTCGTGTTTACTGATCGCTTAATAAGCATTAATTATTCTCTACTTAAATTAGAATTTGCCTTCAAGGGTCATCATCAGTGACCAGGGAAAGTAAAAAAAAAAATGATCTCACCACACGGCTTAGTTTGCCACAATCTCCAGAATTGCAATCTTGAATGACTGACGCAAACTCTCATAGGTTCAAACTAGCGTACCTCAGTAAATGCACTCAAATTGAAATTCGATGTGACGGTCGACAAAAATAACCAACATTTCGTAATCTTTAAAAATGAATATAAGTTGTCTGGTGACTGTTTTCCTTTTTCTCTCACAGGAGGTTTCCTGGTTGATTTTAGTTCGTCTAAATGTTCTTTCTGTTGTAACTTTGGAGGTTCAATCTTCGTGGCGACAACCATTATAACAGGATAAAGATCCGACCTTCAAAATATCATAAATATAACATTAGGAGGATCCAAGTGTTCACAGGTACTAACATATTCTAAATCGTTGCGGTCCGTGTTTTCAGTCTAATGAGGTTGTCTAAATCGCTTTATGATGACGGGTGTGAGTGACATTCCTGCACTTCTTGCTCCGAGAGCAACTAGCAGCAAAGAACAAAGATAAGGATAAATAATAAAGAAAAAGCTCAAATTACTCAAATCAAAATCTACAGGGAAGCCCTGTGCTGCGGGCAAAAGGTACAACGTTAAGTTGGGTACTCAAATTTCTTGCTTGCTGAAAAAGATTTCTCTAATTAGATATCATTCATATGCACGTTAATCACAAGTTCTGTAGGCGACGAATAAGTGACTCCAGACGCAAGATTAGGCTTTCATTTGTATGGATTAATTATTTAAATAGCTTCTGATGTCAGGAAAAATGTATTTTTTACATAGGTATCACCATTTGTAAAGGCCAAGAGGCCACTCTAGGATAAGAATTAAAGAGTGTACAGTGGAAATTGGGCAATATAGTAATCGTTAGTAATGGAAATTCGGTAAAGTTGTTAACTTATATGGAGCTGCTCATCAGAAACTTGTTTCCGTTACACTTGAAGACAACCAAATTGTAGCCAGCTGGTAAACAGGAAAACGGTAGACAAGTACATAGACTAGAAAGAAGCATTGTTCATGGAGTCTACGTTTAGGTTTAGGCACAGAAAAAGTGTGGGGGAAATTAGTGATAGTGTTTTCTGCTAAACGGTTGTTTCTTGTGAAAGTTGTGTGAGGGAGGCAGAGAGTCTAGCTCAGCCGAGCACTTGCCATGAACATGACGATAAAGCAGAGACAAACTCGCAGCATCTCTTCTGTTAGAAAGAGGTTGCAGGGAAGAGAAAAAGGCATCCCGTACGAGCCTACGAAGTCTATTTTTAATTCTATCAAGGTAGGATGAACCCTTTCTAACAGCGTTGCATTAGAAGGGATGACGTATGTATTTGCTGTTCGTGTTAGAGAGAGAGAGAGAGAAAGTGAAAGTGAGAGACAGTCTTAGAGTGTTCATGTTGTGTGCAGATATATCGTGCATTGATAAAGAAATATACAGTTCTGTATATATAAAGTGGCAGGTACATGTTAATACAGGAGCGTCGATGGCATGTAATACACAATGGGAGGAGATTTAGATATATTAGTAGATTTACCGAGAGATAGTGCGTGTGACATTTATACTGTTTGACAGTTCTGTGTATTAGAGTGTTTCTATAACATTGACACATATATTTCTTTAACTATTTTGAGATGATGATTTTCACAAAGTTCTTGTAATATAGTTCGACAATACATTTTCTGTTGAATAACATAACACGAAGACGCAGGTATAACAAGATGATGATATTCGTATATTCTATTTATTTTCTATTTTCGATGGCTTTGCATCAAGGAATTCAAGTCTCTAGACGATCCTTTCCTCTCCCCTCCGCTTCAAAGGTTCCATGTCAACTCTGTCTCTGACTACACTTTTCTCCCCTGACTTACTGACTTCTCACTAACCCTTTGCCAAGCTTCAACTATATTGGCAACTCATGACGTCATTGCATGACCAACACGTGCATATCAGACACGTGGCTGACATGCCTCTTTGTTTAATCATGCATTGTTAATCACATGTTTTAACCCGATTTCTCTAACCTAATTTTTGATTAGCCCATTTTACAAACATTTTTCATTGTCCGTTTTTAAATTCCTTATTTTAATTTCATTTCTTTAACAAAAACAAAATTACATTATTACATTTCTTTATCTATAAACAGATATCTTCCTATTTTGTGAACTAATCAATGGTAATTCTTACATTCCATTTTCAATAACATTCTGTATTAATTGTTTTAAATTATGATCGGAATTCTCAATTCCAAATCTCGCTTCGAAAGTTGAATCCTCGGCTATCCCATCTCATATTTACTCACTTAAAAGAACAGGTGGCTCTTCTTTTACATCAGCTCCTGCCCAAATGGGTGTTTTGTATAATCATACGCAAGAGAAAAGAAACAATAAAAATGTTTGGCATGTCTGTTCTTCCACCAGCAGTCTACCTAAATAGTCATTAAAACTGTAACTTTTTCGAGAACTGATCTTCTATTCTTCTATTAAGTAAACGGAAGAGAGAAGTAGTGTGATGGACAGACCCATTTTTTGCCCCCAGTATGTTTTCTGCTTTTCACTGACTGGAAACATCCTTTAGCGGCTCCCTGTATCTGTATGGTTTGGAAGAGATTTCACGGGTTCAGTGTTCTAATCCAACCGATTCCTTTTCTTTACGTCATACGTTATCTTTCTCCATTTGTGTCGTTTTATTATTTGCACTTTTGGGCTTACGTTGTTGTTATTTCTCCCAAGTTTGGTAGCTCGTTTATCAGGTGGATGGGCGCGCCGTAACTATATTTGTATTTCGGCAATTCCGCGTCGTTTCCTATCAGGGGTTGTATTTCTGTGAAGTTGTTGTTTTGTATTTTGGGGAGTATCGACAACGTTTCCGTATTCTATGTGTCCGTTGTCGAAATATATGTCGAAGTAAGTTTCAGCCTTCGGTACGAATATCTCCTCGTTGTTTTTTGTTAAACATTCCCCCGCAAATGATGTTGTCTATAGCATCCCATTCCTCCCGCCATTGCCCCGTCCCATTTTATCTGGATTATCATATGTCGAAAGAAATTACAGTACTATTTAATCCGCTGATTAAGACAAATGCCAACAGTAATGCCTTACGTTGTGCATTGTCTCCGTTTCGGAGTAGTATTTCGTGGACGTACCCTGCGTTCTGTTAATGTCCGTGGTCTTCACAATTTATTTGAATCTTCTATTGATTATGACCTCTCTGATGTCGCTTCTCGTCTCCGTTGCAAAGCTTTCGCCGACGGAGCTTGCTTATCACCCTTTACTTTGTGCAGCATCGGACGAATTTTCCATAGATTTATTCGTATGATCGCCAGTATCAGCGCTAAAACAGTTTGTGGAGTTACTGCTTGGGACAGTTGAATCGAGTCCAAGTAGTTTTAACTCTGATAGCTGATCTGCTAATTGCACCAAGTATTCCGCTTCTGTTTCTCTAAAGAATTAGGCATCGGCTTGTCGCGTTAATTTACGACCGTTTTGGTAATTTCGTCGCGATCTTCAGCCGCCTGGTCAAGTCTGTTTACTGCACGATGATATCATACTTTGTCTAGGTTTATTTCGGAACCGAGCATTGTGTATCCAGCTACTGTAAATTCAGACCCACTGTCGAATCCTTTCCATTAGTTTTGCGTCTTACAACGATGGTCGGCATAATACTTTCGGTTTAAGATTACACGCCGTATCAAGTGATGTTTGGAAAGTTGTAAGTCGGTCAGAAAATTTGGTTATCAGTGAAATTATTATACTAATCGAAGGCAGGTTTATATCTGCACAACATCTTGTGACGGGCACTAGGTTATCGCATGCTTTATTTTTGAAACCTGTATGTCGGGATAATGTAATTTCATTACTTTTTGATTCGCCTGGATTTGACTGTGCAAATTGATTAAACTATTCCCCCATCAGAAATTAAATTTTCTATTACTTTTTCACATGCAAGCCAAAGCAATATCCTTGATTTTAAACCAATTCGAAGACAATACACAACGCGATAACATAACACGATGCTCATACAAAACAACATTATTTTTAGTGTTCTTGAAATTAATTTATTTCTTTATGTATGTTTTTATCAGCAGGAAAACCGTTTCGCACCAGCCTGGGATCGCACACATGAATAAACGCTCTAATTCATCTCTCATTCGCCAGCTAATTAAGGTTATTCTCAGCCATGGTCAGTGCTTAGGTCACAATAACTATATCCCAACATAAGCTAAAATGGAGAAACCGGACAAAGCTGAATCCGCCTCGACCATCTTCTCCTGCAAGTCCCTACAATTAGAGTTGCATGAGTGAATATCAAAGCCCGTCTCTTTTTATCTATTTCGTACTCTCAGATAAATAAAATTGAAAGAATCAAGGTCGCAACTGGATGTGATCATATCGTCCACACAAAAATTATTTCCGAGCACAGATGACAATACATCATAATGCTATTTTTCTGCATGAACTTTTAGAATATGGCTAAAATAAAATGTCATTGAAGCGAAATATAATGGTTGTATATCTGAAAGTGTGTTAATGTTCACTTACTTTCTGGAAAAGGAAAACCCAAGTTTTATTTTCATCAGTTTTCACTCAGATTTACAAAAAGGTTTTTTAATCCTCCTAAACCGAGCTATCTGCCTTTTCAAAATTCAAAATGCCTGGAAACAAGTAAGCAGAAAAAGAAGACACACATTTAAAAAAAACGAGAATAATAGCTTTGGTAGATATTAAGGTTATATGCTAGTGGCTGAAATGGTAGGTAGATATTGACGGGCTCGAAATTTATTAAAAATTGAACTAGAGAAGAAACTCTGTATACTAGTATCTACAATACACATTAACCATCATTTCGGTGCATGGATGTTTTTATAAATGGACGTATGCTTATCTCATGTCGCTTCATGTTGGAGGTTTTACCAACGAAGGGGTTTAAGTGAGAAATGACACAATGTAATAAATTCAAATAAATAACCACAAGACTTACAAAGAAAAGAAACAAATTGATTCATGGAATTTGCCCCGTAAATAAATAACGAGACAATCTGTGTAAATGCTAAGCACAAGGGCACGCTACGCCCTTAAATTATACGTGGAATAATTTTTTGCATAATTCGAAGAATTTATCATTTTAGGTAAGAAATATTTTATGGGATCAGCTCCATTTTATATGTAGACGCCCCAATAATGGATTGTCAACCATTTTGAAACGGATCAGTGATAAAGAGGAAAACATATTACGTGTGAAAATGCTCCACATTTTATGTGTGATATCATAAAATCGATAACATATATTGTACTATACATGATGGGTTTAAGCCAACGGTGCCTTTCTGTACTTCTAGACTTTAATTCCTTCCGAAATTCTGTTGGAAATTTCCGGAATATAGTATAGCAAATTATCTTTCCCGAATTTAAAGATTAGTCTAACTCGTATCAGTAAGATTAAACCTGGTTCATAAAATTTCTCACCTCTTCCTAATGTGATATTACGTCTGCCTAAAAAAAAAAAAATCTTAAAAGGGGTTCTTATTTCAAGATTATGGAATCCTATTTTTATCAAAAAAAAAAAAACCAAAAAATGCAATGCCAGGCCGGAACACTTCAATCAAGAAATAAGAAAAATAGTTTTCCTATTCAGACGTAATTCAATTAAATAAGTTAACGTCGTTTATATTTTAGACCATAAAATCCGCAAGGCGACCTAAATATTATAGTATACCAATGCTTTACGAAGTTATTAAATTAAAGTAAATCGTTCATTTGATCCAATTATAAAACTCACGAAGATTAAATTATTGTAGTAAATCAGCTTGTTATGAGATCCCAACTTTTATTTATTAATTGACTTAACGCAACAATAAATTAATTTATTGAACCCAATCATTAACAACGAATTATTTTTGCAATAAAGTCCCCACATTTAACATGTAACCGACGAGTGTATAATTCATTTTAATTTGACAAACATACTTTGATATTACTTCAAAATTATGCATGGTAATTTAGCAAATAAGCCGTCAAAAATAGACCACTAAAGAGAATGAAAAACTTACCTGAGTTAATAAATTATCACGGGTTTATATATCAATAATTGTCCAAAAAATTCATACATTTTTGGCGGCATAAAACTGGTAGAGGGTTTCTAAATTGGCGACTCACGGACAAAGTCGGCGATTACAATGGAAATACGATATTTCAAAGAAAAAGTTATTCATCTGTTTTTTCTCGCAAGTGCTGTAAACACATTCAATTCAACAAATGCATTTTCATAAGTTGAGTGCGTATAATTAGATGAGAATTACATTATATTATAAAGGTGTGAAGACATTCATAACGTGCGAGGCAAATGACCCATGCGGTTTCGAAAACGTCCAATACCAACGGGCATTTTTAATTCCAATCTGGCTGTAAAATCAGCTTAATTACCTTTAAAAACTGCAATGAGATGTAAGTACTCTGAAGACGGAGGAAATCAAAAACTAAGGAGGAATGTGTCTATCTCTTACTCTTACACAGCCCTCACTATTAAAAATATAATTTTGAATTTTAAAGACGTATACTTTAATAATTTTTATGTACATATAGATAGAGTATATTGGTGCAGTAGTTGAAAATGTATGAATAAATTTATATATATATATATATATATATATATAAATATAAATATAAATATGTAATAATATATATATATTATTAACTACTTGTTCTTTATACATATATATATATATGTCTCTTTGTAATCGAGCACTTTGTGTGAATTCTTTCCCCAAAAACCAGTAAAGAAATATGTATATCGCCACATCTAACAGAGAAAGGAGTGTTTATTTGTCTCTCTCATTATTTAGTGCTTTCACCGTTACCACTTAACACCGTGGCAAACTCTAGATTTTTTTATCTTAGTGTACATGGACCGCCATTAATTAGTTATTATATGCATATACATAATATAATATGTCTATTTTCTACTACCTAATTAATTCTCCACACTATAATTCCGATTACTTCGATTTTCTGAACTCTGACTCTTCCCATATTCTAGGAAGAAACAACGCTGCCCCTTTATAAAAAAACGTTAAGCTTGGCGTCAGTTGCAATAATAGTCTATTCCCTTTCAGCTCATCTTTTATAGGCAACACAACTTCCGTTCTTAGTGAAATTGCCAAACGCGTTACAGTAAAGTATCTAGCCCGTGACATTATTTTGAGGTCGTTTGTAACTTTATTTACACATACGTACATTGCTACGAGTGCGACGAAGAGTTCTGACAAATACATATAAAACTTAGTTTATCGGAATTACTACTTATTTGCCAGTCAATGCACACGATGCAAACATGTTATGTTCTTCAAGGAATTGGCAAAAACAACGTTGCATGTTGATTTATATATACATATATATATATATATATATAAAATATATTTTAGTCATCGACATACAGACCTGTTTCGTTGTTTCACAACTCATCAGTGCCGCTAGACTAACACCTCTCCCAAGCCGAGGATCGAACCTAGAACCATCGTGATGACAGTCGGCAGTCCTACCCCTTGACTACGGAATCGGTGGCCGAAATTAACCTGTCCGAACGATTATTTAAATAAACATTCGTCTGCTACTCGTAGAGGGCTCAAACGTTTGTTTGTAAACAAATCGCGAGCTTCGCATTATTTCAGCTAAATTAAGTAGCGAGTAAGATAATTTACGAGAGTGCTCTACCAAAGGGGGGAGCTTTATAAAATATATTTTAGTCATCGACATACATACCTGTTTCGTTGTTTCACAACTCATCAGTGCCGCTAGACTAACACCTCTCCCAAGCCGAGGATCGAACCTAGAACCATCGTGATGACAGTCGGCAGTCCTACCCCTTGACTACGGAATCGGTGGCCGAAATTAACCTGTCCGAACGATTATTTAAATAAACATTCGTCTGCTACTCGTAGAGGGCTCAAACGTTTGTTTGTAAACAAATCGCGAGCTTCGCATTATTTCAGCTAAATTAAGTAGCGAGTAAGATAATTTACGAGAGTGCTCTACCAAAGAGGGGAGCTTTATAAAATATATTTTAGTCATCGACATACATACCTGTTTCGTTGTTTCACAACTCATCAGTGCCGCTAGACTAACACCTCTCCCAAGCCGAGGATCGAACCTAGAACCATCGTGATGACAGTCGGCAGTCCTACCCCTTGACTACGGAATCGGTGGCCGAAATTAACCTGTCCGAACGATTATTTAAATAAACATTCGTCTGCTACTCGTAGAGGGCTCAAACGTTTGTTTGTAAACAAATCGCGAGCTTCGCATTATTTCAGCTAAATTAAGTAGCGAGTAAGATAATTTACGAGAGTGCTCTACCAAAGAGGGGAGCTTTATAAAATATATGTTAGTCATCGACATACAGACCTGTTTCGTTGTTTCACAACTCATCAGTGCCGCTAGACTAACACCTCTCCCAAGCCGAGGATCGAACCTAGAACCATCGTGATGACAGTCGGCAGTCCTACCCCTTGACTACGGCATCGGTGGTCGAAATTAACCTGTCCGAACGATTATTTAAATAAACATTCGTCTGCTACTCGTAGAGGGCTCAAACGTTTGTTTGTAAACAAATCGCGAGCTTCGCATTATTTCAGCTAAATTAAGTAGCGAGTAAGATAATTTACGAGAGTGCTCTACCAAAGAGGGGAGACACTCCTTTTTCCGCATAAAAAAATTTTCCACTTTCTTTTTTTATTTATTTTTTTTTTGCCTTATAACACCAGCAAGTAGTACCTTAGTACTCGGTCAACATGACAATTAGGATTTATCATCACACATCAAAAGTCGACAAAATATATACAATTCAAAAACTACGAAACTGTATTATTTTTTAACATTTTAGTATGACAACGACATTGACGACTTCAAAACATAATCAAACTTACACTTTAACATGTGACTCAATTAAAAAGATTAACTCCCGATTAGTTGCGTTTTCATAAAATTATTATTTCAAAAAATATACCATGCTTAAAACATTAAAGAAGTAATAAAATACAAAACTGTATTATTAATTATTTATTCACATGAGTACAATACAAACGTTAGCTATTATTAAGTTGCGTTGAACGCTTTATAGGAAAAATATAAATTGCCTCAGTCTGGAAGTATTTATACTACAATGATTAAGGTCAGAGAAAGTGAAATGCAGTATCACAACAGCTGCTACACTGTGTTGTCGATCTTGTAAATAGATTTAGTTTTTTTAAATGTCATTTTCTTTTCTTGGTAAAAAATCATATTAACAAAAAACGCTTATTGGGAAGCTATACACATAAATACATAATTATATATGAAATGGGTCTGTACATTTCCACAGTACATTGATATTGACAACGGGTTTCACCACCTGACATTATAATATGCGACCAGTGGATCCAACTAAAAACCGTACTTATTTTTTTTTTTGACAGGTCGGTTGAGAGACATACTTCCACCGGGTAACGCTGGTACACGGCCCCTTCTAGTTACTATGTAATATATAAATATAATGTTTTTAAAAGGAATATTGACAAGTACTTTTTATATTTTCAGACATTAGACCATCTAATTCAAACAATTATTATTATGGGAAATGATATTTACTGATGGACAAGATGTTCGAATACAAACACATAGATACACTTCGTAGGTTAGTATATTTACTCCAGGTTAATGGCACTTAACAGAAAAAATTGAAGTAAAGTCATCGTATAACCTTGCATTTCTAGTAAACAGTCAGGAGTGTATATAACGATAACAAGTATATATATATATATATATATATATATATATATATATATATATATTTATATATATATATATATATATATATATATATATATGGGGGGAATCATGTGAGTGAGTTGGAGTATCCATTTAAAAAAAACGGATGCTTCCATACAATTTAAGTAGAGCAAAAATAAATATATATCCAATATTCATTATCAAACAAAGACATCTTTCGTTTAGTTGCTTATCTCCAACATTGACGCGTACCATCGTCATATGAATTTTGATTACTATACAATCTGTGTACGAGCCATTCTAATGCATTGAGGGGAAAACATGTCTTCGAAAACAGAGTAACATTAACCTCGTGATTTATAAACGAGCCTATCTAGAAATTCATTTCTTCGTCGACTGACTGTGAACATATGTTTTATTCATCGTCTAAATCTTTGCTCTCCTGCAAATATGCCGCAAAGTATTCGGTTACACTCCGGTGAAAAGTCGACATTTAGGTGTGCATAACCATTAAACATTCATAGTAAGAGGGAAGAAAATGTCAAATTAATTATGCACAAAGCGAAACAGAAATAGTATTCTTATTTTAGATAGATATTAACAAGTGTGACGTTCCCTTATGTTTCTGTCTGTCCCTCTAATAGTTTTCCTCATCTTTCACTTACCTTGAAACACTTTATCTGTCACTACATATACCACCCTTGTCTACTTCCCTCTTCCTGTTTCACTCTCTCTTCCTCTCTCTCTCCTTCTCTCAATATATATATATATATATATATATATATATATATATATATATATATATATATATAAAGTATAAATATTCTGTCCCAAAAGGAGCAAAGTTGTTACATCACGGAGAGGTGGATATTAATCATGAGGTGGAACTCTCGGAAGGATTAAACTTACAAATTCTTAAACTTCTGCCAGGACACCTATAGACGTATATCGCTCCACATTTAGAAGTACCACATAATTATGGGAAATATTAATATAAATTAATTTAAAGGCAATGCGGTCCCCTAAAAAATTACAGCATGTTAAGTAACGTAGAATGACTTCTAAATGTGGGGTGTATTGTTAGTAGCGATGATTGCCACACCAAGAAAGAGCAAGACAATTGGAAGGACTGTGAACTCGATTCTCGTCTGCTTTTGTTGGGTTCATTAGTCGAGTATATATATATATATATATATATATATATATATATATATATATATATATATATATTGACCGAAAACATCCATTCTTATTGTCATTCCAGGAATCAGAATTCCCATAGCTTCCTTGGTTTCACTAAATGTTCGTAATTCAATAAAAAAAAAAAAATGGAAACAAATTTTTGCACAATTCCATCTTTTTTTTTTCTAAAATAAAGGCACTTCCTGGTTTAATGCAATCTGGGATTGCCAAATGTTATAAAACATGGCACTGTCCGCCTCTCTCTTTCTCTCTCTGTCCCCTTCTCTCTCTCTTTTTCGCACACTCTCTTATGTAACAATAAGAGCCATTCTGATTAATAAAACCATATAAGTAAACTTCTACGCACATAATGTATATATATTTATTTATATATATATATATATATATATATATATATATATATATGTTAAAGTTTAAAAAATTAATACCAGCCGTTTCGTGGTCGATAGAAAACATGCACACACAGAAAAATGCCATTTACCTTTAAGTAAATAAATCCTTCCGAATGAAAATTCATGTATCTTTATTATTATCGTTCGTGCTTCCGTTGAATCTCGATAGATAAAGGATGTCCCTTGCAAAGACAATTGCGTGAGGAATTATTGGGAAAGGATTGCGAAGTCTACGACAACCCTTCCCTTGAATCAGCACTGCTTGAGTCCGGTGGCAAGGAAATATGTAGGACTATTGAAAATTATACCAAGATATACGGAGAACACATACACCCACTTGGAAGTTTATAGGTATTAATAATTCTGTATTGTCGAATGTTTTTGTGGGGTCAAATTTGATGCGTAATTGCATTGTTGTTGCTGGCTGTTTTTATAGAAGCATCAGTCTTCACGCGCTACTTTGTCTACTGCATTTAAGAAAACGTGGCTTTTTTTTTTCGAAAAGGCTACTAAGGAAGATGTTGTCACTTTTTTAAAGCGTAATAACTGGATGTATAAACAATATTTAAGCGAGTGTAATAAAATATAAATATGACGAAATCTACAATTAAAATTTAACATTTTTACTCTCGCCTGCATATTTTAATTACTCTTTGAAAGAATGTATCACACTTAATGGCAGTAAACATAGTTACATTGCTTGTGAAACGAATATATTTTCCCGAAAACAAGCACCTCAATTTTTCGCTTTTATTTTCGTAAAAGAGACACCTTAATAGCAGAAACCCCCTACTCACAATTAGCCAAAATTATCGTCGAAAACATAATAAAATTTTACTCAATGATCCAACCGTAAAATTATCTAAATTCTAGAGGTGTGTGTGTAATAAATTGCGAACAGACGGGCTTACCTGACAAACGCTCGAGGTGTGCACTCTGCAAAGCGGGCACGTCCAAAGAAAAATGGCAAGATGGCGGCGGCCGGTTAATATTGCCAAGTAATCACGCAAAATCTCGTGTTCTCTCGCACACACGAGAGTTCAGCTTAGCATAAAAACGGGTCACTGTGAGCAAGAAGGGAGAAGGAAACACGTAGTCAAGACAAAGACGACGCTTCTGACGACTGAGAAGAAAAAAGAAGAAAAAGAGCAAGAAGTAGAAGAGGAAGAAGAGAACGATACATGAGAAGACGAGGTGTGTGCGGTTTTGAGTAAATCGAAACAGACAGAAAAAAAAAACTCTGATCACAAGCTATTTCGGCTTTGGTATGGAGAAATTTGACATCAGATTAATTCCGGAATTCGATGGCTCCCCCACTGGTTCCTCGGTGGTCGAATGGCTGGAAAAGGCTGAGCGCGTTTGCCGGTTGTGCGAGATTAAAGACCCAGCTATGGTTATCCCATTGAGACTCACTAAAGGGGCTTATGCCGTGTACCAGCAGCTAGGGGAGGATCCGACCATGGAGCAGATTACACATGCGCTATACGGGGCATTTGGTACAGACCCTTTTGTCGCCTGGAGGCAGTTTTCCGAACGCCGACTTGGGCCGGGGGACACAGTGAATGTCTACATGGCCGACTTGAAAAAGCTTGCCACTCCCTTCGGCGGTGCAAGTGATCGCATATTGGCATGCGCTTTTTGTCGGGACTTCCGGATGAGGCAAGTCGACTGCTGCGAGCATCGTCAAGACTCACTGAGATTGGATTGGAGGAGTTATTAGCGAGAGCATGAAACATCTTGAAAGACGATCGAGAACTAGTCTTCGCAGCTGTTGACACTCTGGACTCGCCAACGAAGGGTCTACTATGCTATACCTGTGGTGGCCCCAACCACTTTTCCAGAGACTGCAAAAGCGGTACAAGGCGCACCCCTAATTATGGAGCACGACAAGTAATACGGTGTCACCAATGCAATAAGCCAGGCCACATAGCGCGGAATTGTCCGGGAAACGGGCAAGGGGAGGAAGCCGCAGCGCTAGCACCCTCCCCAACGCGGCATTGAACAAAGCGCTGCCTGCAGTAACAGTTCAATTTTATGGATGTGAACGTTCAGCGCTGGTTGACACCGGCTATACCCAAACCCTTCTTCGAAAGGAATATTGCGCCACATGGAAGAAACGAAGGATCCCTGTACTTACTGTCGGCCAAGGCTCATTGGTGTGTTGTGGGGTCAGCGTTGTTCATATCAGCATTGGCAATGGCTCTCCGGTTGCTGTGACGGTGTTAGTGGTCGATGGGGAGCTGCTGGGATATGGCCTTCTCCTTGGAATGGACGCTACCACACAGCTAGGCGGAATTACTGTGAACGGCGCCGGTGATGTGAGCTTCTCTCGACCAAACAAACAAATGTGTGCAGCAATCACTCTCGATGTGCCCGACTTCCATGCAGAATATGATAAGGGCACAAACACTTGGACAGCGTCCTGGAAATGGGCAGGCGCCCAGCCACCAGTGTCATTGCGGAATCGACTTACAGTGTATCCCCCTCCTGCGTGGCTTAGGGGGCAGTACGAGGCAGAACTTCAAGTGTGGCTGGATAATGGCTGGTTAGTTCCATACCCAGATGATGAGCTCGGGCCCCCGCGGGGGCTAATTCCCCTGATGGCTGTCAGACAAGAGAACAAGCAAAAAGTTCGACCTGTTCTTGATTACCGGGAACTTAATGAATACGTTGACTCACACACTGCGGGGGCTGATGTCTGTGCTCATAAACTACGGGAGTGGCGGCGGCAGGGTGCGGAAGCAGCCATACTGGACTTGCGAAGAGCGTACTTGCAAATACGTGTTGAGAAATCGCTGTGGCCGTTCCAGACGGTGGTGATCAAAGGAACTCTCTATTGCTTGACCAGGCTAGGATTCGGCCTGAATGTAGCCCCTAACATCATGACCGCAATCATGCAGGCGAACCGGCGTCAAGATGAAGCGGTGCAACATGCGACATCGTCGTATATAGACGACATTTTTTTCAATGAGAGCCTCCTGTCTGCCCAGGCGGTCAAAGAACACTTCGAGCACTTCGGATTGTCGTGCAAGGAGCCGGAGCGGCTACAGGACGGGGCGAAAGTGCTCGGACTGCAGGTGAGCGGAAGTGCAGATGGTCTTCAATGGGGAAAGAGTGGTGAAATCCGGGAAATCCCATCTACCGTCACACGTCGGAGCACGTTTACCATTTGCGGAAAATTGGTGGGGCACTTCCCAGTGTGTGGGTGGCTCCGAGTGGCTGTAGCGGCCATAAAGCGACGGGCAACTTCTATGTCAACTGGATGGGACGATGAGGTGCATGATCCTGCCCTGCGGAGCATGCTGGTGGAAGTTGTGGCCTGAGTGACAAATGGTGACCCTGTACGGGGGAACTGGTACGTTGATGGGAGTGAATTTACAGTTTGGGTAGACGCCAGCTCACTTGCCCTTGGCGTTGCTCTGGCGGTCGACGGAAGGATAATAGAAGATGCCTGCTGGCTTCGGCCGGAGAATGACGCCAAGCATATAAACCTAGCTGAACTCGATGCTACACTGAAAGGAGTCAATCTAGCGCTTCAGTGGCAGGCTAGAATCCTTCACATCATCACGGATTCCACGTGTGTGCATCGGTGGATGACCAATGCCTTGAACCGTAAAGCACGTCTGACAACGAAGGCGTCGGCCGAAATGTTGATCCGGAGGCGGCTTGCTACCCTAACAAAAACCACTAAGGAATACGACTTGGTCATAGATGTGACACTGCTGCAGTCCTGTTTGAATCAGGCGGATCGTCTGACCAGAGTGCCACGCCGTTGGCTAGACCTGCCAAAAGAAGTGAACGAGTCAGCACCTGCAAATTTCGCTGCAGTGGGACATAGACTCAGCCCGGAGCATATTAATGATGTCCATTGCCAAAGCTGGCACCCCGGTGTAAACCGAACGCTTTACTTCGCCAGATTGGTTGACCCCTCTGTGTCTCGGAGGGCTGTGAAATCTGTTGTGGGAAGCTGCAACACCTGCCGATCGATCGACCCAGCACCTGTCCGGTGGAAGAAGGGAATACTCAGTGTGAAGCGTAATTGGGATAGGATTGCGATGGACATAACACACTACAACGGGAGGCATTTTTTGACGCTTATCGACTGTGGACCATCTAGGTTTTCATTGTGGCGGCCCCTTCGCCGAAGGACGCGGCTGCCATTATCCATGAGTTGGAAGGTGTGTTCCTCGAGCGTGGCCCTCCTTCTGAGATACTCACCGACAATGGCCCCGCTTTTGTTAGTAAGCCGTTTAAACAGTTTGCAGATGGATGGGGTGTCCATCTGCGTTTTCGGTGTGCCCATGTTCCCAGTGGAAACGGGATTATTGAGCGCAATCACAGAACTGTTAAGACAATCGCAGCGCGGAAGGGGTGTACGGTGCCTGAAGCAGTCTATTGGTACAACGTCACCCCTAAGGACGATGTTTAACCCTCCACCGCGCCAGCCAACGCGCTACATAAATACCGTGTCAGGGTGAGAGGTTTGGAAAGCAGCTCACTACCCGAACCGGAGCCACCACAAAGGAACATAAAAGAGGGAGATGTCGTCTGGGTTTAAAAAAAACCCGAGGCCAGTGCACGACTCGCTACGGAACCGCTCATGTCACTGAAGTGATCAGCCCGCAGGCGGTGCGAGTTGATGGAGTACCTCGTCATATTAAAGACTTAAGACCAGTATTCCAAATGCAGCTGCCGCTTGACGAAGATAGTGAAATTGAATCCGTGACCAGCGACCCATCATTCTGGTTCATGACGGCTTCAACGCACAGCGACACTGAGAGTGGTAGCCATACAATTGAACGTATGCGCATCAGTACAGTTAGGAAAGCAGAATCCCGGAAGGGAGTTCTAAAGACCTGCAGTTCTGGGGAAGAAACTATGTGAGTAAAAGGCTTTCTTGCACCTAGGGAGCTCTACTGTAAAGGGTGAGACTTACTGGCTTGTCGGGTTTGTCGGGGCAGTTACGTCGAGGAGGTGCAAGTGCTTGCAGGTCGTCAGAGCATTTACCATTAAAGTATTTGTAGAACAGAGAGAGGGATATATATCTCGTCGATGGGACGGTGGCTGATGCCTAGATGACAGTTCAGGACGTATCAGGTTGGCGACTCTCTTTTGAACCCTGTCCAGGAGCGAGAGACAAGTAGCAGATGCACCAGCCCAGATGTGACAACAGTACTCCATACATGGACGAATGGTGGCGTTATAGAGGTACAGGATACTCTCAGGCGTAAGTAGTTTTCTAGCAGGGTAGAAAGAGCCAACCTTTTTTGCATCAGACCTGGCAATGCTCTCAATGTATCTATTGCAGTTCATATTCCCTGTAAACGTAAGGCCGAGGAGTTTAAAAGAATTACTTTCAGGCAATGTGTTCTTGGCCATTGCTATTAGTGTTAGAGAAGGTTTCTTGTAGTTATTGAAGGAAACAAGTTTAGTCTAAGCAACATTGAATGTGACTATCCATTTTTATCCCCATTCAACTACAGATTGGAGGTCACCCTCTAGTGTTTCTGCCATTTCCTTGGATATGTTTCCATTTGGTTTCCCCTCATATCTGTTAAAGAGAGTGGTGTCATCGACAAATATACCCATCTCCAAAAAATTTTATCAGGGAGGTCATTTATGAATATCAGAAAAAATAGAGGTCCAAGGATAGAACCCTGAGGTACTCCTGCATTTATGTCATATTGTTTAGATGTACGACCGTCGAGGACAATTTGGACTTTCTCTTACTTAAGAAAGGTTTAATTATAGTATGTATTTTTCGAGTGATTCCATATGGTCTAATATTCCTGAGACGACCATCGTGCCATACCATGTCAAAAGCCTTAGATATGTCTAGTATTAAAAAAACAACATTTTTTTTACACAGTGATCACCACTTATCAAGGCCCGGAAGCCACTCAGGGATAAGGGTTATTGCAAGTACATTACGTTAGTGTGGAGATCTGATGAAGTGTTTAATTAAGGGGGCGGTTCATTAGGAATTTGTAACCATTGGACTTGAAGATATCCAAGTTGTAGTCCGGAGGGAAGCAGGCAGACGGAACAGAGTTCCACAGGCGTGCAGTTCTAAGAAAAAAGCTTTGCTCATGGAATCCGCGTTTGATTTAGACACAGATATAGAGTGGGGGAAATTTTTCACAGTGGATTCAGCTAGACCGGTGTTTTTCGTGAAAGATTGGCGAACGGGGATCAGAGATTGGAGTTCAGACGAGCACCTGCCATGGAAATAACGATAAAACAAGGATAGGTTCGCAACGTCTCTTCTGTAGGAAAGAGGTTGCAGGGTAGAGAAAAGTGCATCCCCTACCAAGCCACGAAGTCTATTTTGTACTCTGTCAAGGCAGGATAGGGTGTTTTTAGCAGCTCCTGCCCAGATATGGCAACAGTATTCCATCCTTGGACGTACGTGGCTTTTATATAGATAGAGAATTGCATCAGTGGTGAGATATCTTCTGGAACGGTAGAAGGATCCCATTTTCTCTTTGTAAGGAAACATCATTTTCTTGGTCACTTTTGGCTACGAATGGAAACAAATTGATATAAAAAATATATTTTCGCGAAAATTGTATTTATTTTCATACTATTTTGCTTAGGTTAACATTTTTGAGTATCACAACCTATCTCTTTACTACCCCCTCCTTTTCATAACCTATCATACTTTCACCAATCACAGTCCATTTTCTGTAGGCCGCTTTTGAACTGAGTCAACGACTGGTACTTCTGCTAGTATATTTATAAAAAAATGTTTGGTATTATATCTTTATGATTGGAAAATATTAATCACTGAATATACAATTTAAAAAGCTAAATATTGAAGTTTAATTCCTTACTACCGAGAATTTCCATTTCAAGATTTAGCTTTCGTTTTGGATTTAAAGTACAATGTACTTTTTCTGCTTTCCCATATTTTATGTAGCTAAAACTTTCAAACAATAACTTTAAAATCTTTCATGTTCCTATGTATCTGGCTTCTAACAAATATAGTGCAAACCAATAAAACATTTGCTAATATTTTCCACTGAGAAAAGTAGCGAAAACTCATTGTGTGAGAAAATAGATTTATTTAGATGCTTTGTTTTAAAACAATAAAGCAATTCTATATTTGAAGATTAACCTTTTCAAATCATAAAATTTAAATAACTAAAATGTTATCTATTTTTTCTTTACAAGGTGGACCCCACATATCAAGGCCCAGAAGCCACTCGGGGATAAGGGTTATTGCGTGGACACTGTAAGTGTTAAGATTTGATAAAGTGTCTTACTTAAGGGGGCGGTTCATCAGGAGTGTGTTATGTTTGATTTGAAGACATCCAGGTTGTAGCAAGGAGGGAAATAGCCAGACGAAACAGAGCTTCACAGGCGTTCACTTCTAATAAAAAAAGCATTGCTTATGGAATCTACGTTTTGATTTTGGCACAGATAAAATGGGAAAATTTTTGACTGTGGTTTAAGCTAGACGTGTGTTTTTCGTGAAAGATTGGCGAAAGGGGGCCAGGGTTTCGAGCTCAGACGAGCACTTGACATGGAGGGCACGATAAAAAAGACTCGCAACGTATCTACTGTGGGAGAGACGTTTCATGGAAGAGAAAAGGGCATCTCTCACTAAGCCACAAAGCCTATTTTGTACTCTGTCAAAGAAGGATAGAGTGTTTTAGCAGCTCCTGCCCAGATGTGGCAACAGTACTCAATCATTGGACGTACTTGGCCTGTATATAGAACGAGAATTGCATAAGCAGTGAGGTATCTTCTGGAGCGGGAGAATGATCCTACCATTTTTCCAGGGAGCTTGGAAATAGACTTGATGTACGTGTTCCATTACAGGTCAGGAGTAAAGCTCAAACCCAGAAGCTTATCAAAACATGGAGCCTCCCCAATACGGGAGCCCCCAGTTCAATTGATGCCAGATGGGGGCCAGAGCGTTGATGATGTAAAGATATGAGCTTGATTTAAGATGCATTAAAAGTAACCAGCGACCTATTCCCCCACTGTACCACGTGATGAAGGTCAGAGGAGAGATCATCAGAGAGAACTTTGTCATTTACGGCCTTTTATGTGTTGTCATAGATCGTCGTGTCATCAACATAGATGTAAAGGAAGTATGTGTTTTGGGAGACCATTGATCTAGATCAGGGAGAGAATTGAGCCCAGGATCGACCCCTGAAGGACTCCAGCATTACTACTGAGGGCCTCTGATTTCAGCCCATCAACCACTACTCTTATGAGCCTATCAGAGAGAAATGAGTTAATGATCGAGAAAACATTTCCAGTTATAACTAAGCTGGAAATCTTGTAAATAGGCATTTATGCCATACTTTATCGAAGGCTTTTCATATGTCCCTAGAGAAGAAGGGTGTTTCAAGATATTCACTAATCCTATGAGATGTAACCGTTAGCACATCTGCTGTAGATCTGACAGAACGGAAACCATATTGCATGCCACTAGAAGGTTATTTCTGCTGAGGTGGTTGACTAATTCTCTATTTAATATGGATTCCAGAAACTTTCTCATGTCACACAGGAGGCTTATAGGTATGTACTGAGAGGGAGACGACTTATCACCTGAATTCTTGAATAAGGGGCATACTGATGAGATTGTCCAGGGTGTTGTGAAGCACTTATCATTAAGGCAACGCTTAAAGAGGTTTGTAAGTATGGGGGGGGCAAGTTCTGGTTGAAGCTTTTTTCACCACAATGATTGTACTGCCGTCAGGACCAGTTGCTTTACTGCAATCAAGGTTCTTCATTAGCTTGGCGACATCACGCACATATATTTGTATGTTACAGAGCGTGTTGTCTCTTATAGTGGAAATACGGGGAATTGCTAGCCTTCATCATATAGGTTAGATTTAGCTGTTCTTGGAAAATATTTTGGCCTTGTCTGATGCTGACGAGATTACATCAGGTCCACTGATGATGGTTGGGATAGAACGCACGCTTCTGTTCTGGATCCTGTTTGCTATTTGGTGGGAACCAAGCCGCTGTTCTGCTACTTTGGACTTAACAGACTGAGCATATAGCTCTCTTGTATTTTTATTACTCTTTTAAAGTGGATGCTGGCTGCCCTGAAAGCAGCTTTTGTCTCCGTACATCTTGTACGTTGGTAGCTATGGAAAAAGTGAGTTCTGTGCGTGAGGGCAGCAGCACATTCTAGGGAGAACCAAGGCTGGCTGGTAGATTGTTACTAGGATCTTTTGAATGGTATTAATCGGTCTATGCCTACAATTAACAATTCGGTCAAATCTGATACTATAGAGGACACATCCTTTTTAAACATGAAATGTAGGAGTAGATCAGATATAAATGTACGGAAACTATCCCAGTCAGCCGTAGAGTATCGATATAGTGTACGGTGGAGTGGTACGTTTGCAGATTTATTGCATTTCGTTTTTATATTAGCTTATACAACCGAGTGGTCTGAAGATTCCAGAGTGGCAGAAAGGAACATGATCATAGCTCAGGGGAACTTGTGAGAAAAAGGTCTCGAGTGCTAGCGTACTGACCGGAAGTATCGGCCACACGCGTGGGTTCGTGAACAATCTGGGTGAAGGCATATGTAATGGCGAAATCATGACAATACTTCCCCTCATCATCTTTACTTGTTCGAGTTAGTCAGCCATTCCACATTGTGGATATTGAAGTCACCACAAATGTGGATGTTAGCCGAAGGATGAGCAGACAAGATGTGGTCAATTTTCTCACATATGCTCTTAAAGAGAGTAAATCTGCTGTTGTTAGGGCGATAGAGAGCAAATATAAATGCAGTGGTGCAAACAAGTGCAACCCGGAAGTATATATAAGGTAATTAGGGTATTCACTGGAAATATCCCTACCACACAGAAAGCCATCTTTAATGTAGGCATGTATACCATGCCAATGCGATCTTGAGGTGGTCAGATTTAAATGATAAATTAGAGTACCCTTTAATTATGAACTCGCCTACGGAAGTGGTCGGCCCTATGCCAGTTTCGCTTAGGAAGAATATGTCCGGTTTCGTCTCCTATAATGGGTTTCAATCTCTGGATGGTTGGAACGTAAACCCCTTATGTTGGAGAAAAGACATGGACATAAGGGTCTACGTTGGAGGATGGGCTTCTACGTTTATTCGTGATTTTTTCTGGACATATATCATGTTGAGTATTTGGGATTGTGGAACAGGTCGAGAGACTTGGTTAGAGCAGAAAAGAGAGGATTTTGCATGAAACTGCAAGTTAGTCAAGTTAATGAACAAAAATGTGATTGCACGTGCATTGATAGTCTGGTGAAATGTAAAGTATCCAATGACGGTAAAATCCAAAAATGTAAATCCAAGTAAGTTTTCCATGCAAAATCCTATCCCGCATTTTGTTAATTCCTATCCTCTTATGTAAAAGAAAGTATTTCTCCGAAACTTCGCGGATTAAAAACTATCTACTTATTTAGTGTTTCCTTTTACAATTAAATATGTTTTTAACTCTTTTTCAAAGTATTTTAACATGTTTTATTAACTATTTGCCCTTATTATAAGCTCGGTTTCCTATTTGGTTTTATCGAGATTTAATATCTGGTTGAGATTACTTTATAAATATTAATTATTTAATATTTATAATATAATTTAGTTTCACCATCTTGGATCATTTTGGTAAATTTAATTGTAATTTTTATTTTTATTATATATATATATATATATATATATATATATATATATATATGTATATATATATACACATGTGTATATATAATGTGTGTGAATTCATATATATATATATATATATGTGTATATATATATGCGTGTGGTTGTGGCTGTGTGTGTATGGCATGTATATATATATATATATATATATATATATATATATATATATATATATATATATATATATATAAATTTGTATATATATATATATTACCGTTTTTAATTAGCTTATGTACATATGTTTCCACTACCGGAATCGACTTAACGATCCTATAGTGCCGTCAGATTTTACAATATTTTATGCCTATATTTTTACATATACAGTAAATCAGATTAAAATGGTAATAAATATATTTTACTTTACAGTAATATTGAGCACTCTCCAGGAGTTTCATCATTCACTCATTATATATATATATATATATATATATATATATATATATATATATATATATATATATATGCGTGTGTGTGAGTGTGTGTGTGCGCGCAATGAAAACATTTAATGTAATAGTCGTTTACACTTTACTAATATTTATCAGTAAATCTAAACAATTCAAAATATTATTATTCAAGCTAGAGCTCTGCTATCAGGAATTCAATTTAATTTATTATTCGACAAAGAATGCGATTGGCATAGATAAAACATTCGTTATAAAACAAAGTTTATAAAATGGCTCATATTTTCAAAGGAAGGTAGTTAGCATATTTATAATAAAAGTATAATTATTGTTCTAAACAAATAAATTGAAAACTACAAATTTTGAGAGAATTATATTTGTATGTAGTTGATAATAATGAAGAAATGTGTACGTTGAAATGTCATCTGTCTGAGAATATCGTCTTTTTTTAGTTTCCAACTTTATGCAATTGCCAATATACAATCAGTAGATTTTTTTAAAGTGATTAATTCGAATTCATAAATTTTCTCTGGGGAACTTATGTGTCATAGCATTATCAAACATTAGCAAATGAAAAAAATAGTGTAATAACATGCCGACATTTTATCAATTCTTTTTTTTTCTTTATGGTATTGGTTATGTAACCAGGTTATATGTTATCTATGTCGATTATCAATCGATACTTGCTAAACAGTCAAAAATTCATATGTGACAATCGATGCTTCGGATATTAACAGACACATTTGACAGCATAATTGGATAACGCATTTTCACCTGGCACCTAAAGGTCAATGTAAAAACAGACTCGCAGTAATGTTCAACGTATTTGCTGCATGTTAAACTATTAATTTTAGTGTGCATGTATTTAAACAGATGGGATTATATATATATATATATATATATATATATATATATATATATATATATATATGTGTGTGTGTGTGTGCGTGCCTTTATATATATGTGTCTTTATATATATATAAATATACATAACTATATATATAGATAAATATATATATGTATATATATATATATGTATATATATATATATATATATATATATATATGCGCGAACATTAAATGATCTCTTAGAATGAGGATAAGCATGTATACGTGGATTAGCATATAAAAATACAACGTTTATACATGCAAATTTGTATTACGTGTTTGCACAGTCTATGTATAGACGCAGGGGTATAGAAAAAATATATTTATATGACTTTACTACATCAGACGGCAAAAAAGATACTAAATAAAAGATAGAAACAAAATCTCATCACAGTATGCTATTTCGGAGCTAAATGCTGCTTATGCGAAGAGGTGAACGCTCAGAATTATTCAAATTGTAAATATATATAGAATCTGGCTTGAGGACAATGAGAGTGAATATGACAATGAATGCAAAATTAAGAAATATTTTACGTAGTTAGTGAATATAAAGTATAACGTAACGATATTTATAAAGAGAGCTGCACATGGAAAATATGTGTACATATACATACACACACACACACACATATATATATATATATATATATATATATATATATATATATATATATATATAACATTTTTTGGATTCATCCAGCCTTGACAGACGTGTTTTAAATTTTATATCCAGTGCTTTTCTTTAAATGATTTGGAATTCATTCCATTTGCGCTTTTTTCCAAGCAACTCTGCCTTTTGGATTATTTTGGACCATTTGGAATTTACCCATTGGATTGAAATTTTAAATTCGACCGTTTTGGATTTTACCATTTTTGGATTTTTACCCTTCACCGGACTATCCATTCATGTGAAATCTTTTTATCATTTTTCTTTTGCCTCCTGTTCCCTTTACCTCACCCTTTTTTAACCATGTAAGATCTGTGACTTACTTGTAGTTTCCTTAAATACTTTTATATGCAAACTCCGATCCTGCATTTTGCTAATTCCTGCCCTCTGATGAGAAGGAGAGTATTTCTTCGAAACTCCGCGGATTAAGGAATATCCACATATCTTGTGCTTTCTTTTTTAAAATTAAATATGTTTTTAACTATTTTTCAAGATGTCTTTAAACATGTTTTATTAATCATTTGTTTATACATATATATATATATATATTTAAAAGAGTGTAGCCATCAACAATTGTGGGTTTTTTTAAAAGGTTTTCATCATATTTTTATTTTAAAATATTTTTATAACGCGTTTCGAGCTTAGGGTGTGCTCTCTTCAGATATTTTCGTAAAAAGTTTTTCTTTAAAATGGGAGTTTGTGGATATGCCTCCGCTGATATAAAATATGTTTTTCATAGTGGTGACTGGTGCGATGCGTGTGTTCAGTGTTTAGACATTCTGTCTCCAGCTGTAAGTGTTTCACTGTGACCGGTCAAAGTTAGTTTCAAAGAGTGTTTTTTAGTCCATATGGTGAAGGTTTTTATGGCTTCTTTAGGGTTCTTTTTTAAAAACTTTCTTTCCCCATGTATAGCATACACTCACACACAATCCCATACGCATACATATATATTCATGTACATGTACACATGAACACGCACACAGGCACACACACATACACACACGTACATACATAGAAATATGTGTAGGAGCATACATATATACACATATACATACCCACCCACACACTCACACACGTACTCGCATACATCCACCGCTAACAATTATTTTTATTTTTTTATTTTTATATATATATATATATATATATACACTTTTTTTTTCCCCCTACCAAAACACGCATGTATATATGCGCTTAATCATTCAGACATACGTACACGTACCCACACACACACACACAAGTAAGATGGAGAATAATAGGTAGAAGATATATATACACACACATACACGCACATACACACATATATGTACACACATATATGTATGTGCACATACACTCACAAACATCCACATACTATGTAGGCACATACACACACACATGCACACACACAGACATATGCAGGGGCTCACACATACGCGTATATCCATATTCACACGAACACATTTACCCACTCATACATGTGCATACATATGTATATATACACACATACACACACATACATACGGATGTGTATACACTCATCCACCCATATATATATGGGCACATGCACTCACAATCCCACACACACACACATATTCATACATCCCACCTTATGCATATATTGGTTGAAGTTTCCTTTCCAATCCATGCACATATGCATACATGGATTCGGTCACCCAAACATAAGTGCACGTATACATACAAACAAGATGTAGCATAGATAACAGATGATATATAATTACACACACACGCATACATAATCATATGTGTACACCCACGCACATACACGTATACACACGCACACACGCGCGCACGCACACATACATACGTTTAATTTCTAGTTGTTTGTTTAGTTAAGAGAAATGGTACTGCACTGGGTATGGGCGCGCGCACCCGCGAAAGTTTGCGTGTGCCTTTTTGTGCTTTTTTGTTGTTTCGTGTGTGAGGGTGTACAACACAACCCTATACAACAATGCATGTATCCTCAACAGCAACACCAATTCCAACTGAAACACAACTATCCAACACAAAAAACATATAACGACAACCCATTCAACCATTTATCACTGAACCCTCACAATATTGTACACGACACTCATTTTACAAGGAGACATCACACCACCCTAAAACACACCACTCCTCGAAACAAGGAAACAAACAACTCCCAGCATTTTTTAGGAAGCCCCCAGGGAACAACAATTCCAAGTTAGAAAAAATTAGACCCAAAATCATCAATTTATCCACATACTCCTTATCAAAGAACGAAATGGAAATACTGAAGCTGGGCCTCAAATTCTGCCCCACCCCTAAAAGCAATATAGCAGAACTAAAAAAGGACCTTAAAGAATTCGAACGGAAATTTAGACTAATAGAAACACTAGATAACAAAGGGGACAAAGATGATTCTTTAGTAAAAAACAAATCAACATATTTCCCTAATACACAGAACAACACAAAAGAACTAAACAGCTACTTCGAAAATCTCTGGAACCTTAACCTCCAAAAAAAACACAAAACCACAAACAACCTCACACATAAGCAAAAACAAGCACTCGAAAAGATCCGTAATAATAATGACATAATAATAAAAGAAGCAGACAAAGGCAGTGCCGTAGTAATCATGGACAGAACGTATTATGAAAAAAAAATTACAGAATTACTGGATGACAACACTACTATAAACCCATTAGTACCAACATAGATAACACCACCATCTCAAAAATCACAAAACTTTGTACAACACACAACAAAATATTAAAAAAGAAAGAAAAGGACTTCCTCACAAATTTCATTACAAAGACCAACAACTTCTACGGACTGCCTAAAATACACAAATCTGGCACAATAAAACTTGCCATCGATACACAAAACGCAGAATATATTAGCGCTCCAAACCCTAGCGACCTTACATTTAGACCCATTGTAGCAGGACCAGCCTGTCCGACAAGCAGACTTAGCAACTTAATAGACATCTTATTACAACCTTTCACAGATCAAGTTAAGAGCTACATAAGGGACGACATCCATTTTCTCACTACCTTACCACATACAGTAGAAAACGGGACACTATTAGTTACATTTGACGTTAGTAGTTTATATAGTAATATACCCCATGAATTAGGAAAAGAAGCAATACTATTTTGGATCAACAGACACGCACAAACACTACATCCCAGATTCACAAAGCAATTCATTATCGATAGTATAGACATAATTCTAAATAATAATTCCTTCGAATTCAACAATACCAACTACATCCAAACACTAGGTACAGCAATGGGAACGAAAATGGCACCGACTTACGCAACCCTTACATTAGCCTACCTAGAAGAAACCTTATATAAAAAAAATAGAACAAAAATTTGGCCACAGCACTAAAATACTGTTTGTAGAATCATGGAAAAGGTACTTAGATGACTGCTTCATTCTATGGAAACCCACATGGGGGGACATCACAGACTTACACACCATACTCCAGAACCTACACCCAAAAATTAAATTCACCATAGAACAAAGCTCTACAGAATTACCTTTCCTAGACATACTGATAAAGATTAAAGACAATAACATTATCACAGACATTTACCGCAAACCTACAGACACCCAACAATACCTACACTTTAAAAGTCACCACCCTAAAAGCTGCATAAAATCAATTCCCTACACCCTAGCACGTAGAATCTGCACCATAATCACGGACAATAACCTTCGAAAAATCCGACTCAAGGAACTACGAATAAATTTAAGAAAAAGAAAATACCCATCACAACTTATAGACAAAGGGATCCAACTTGCGACAAATATACCAGTAGAAGATTTGAGAACCCCTAAAGAACGAAACAAAGAACACATCCTAACATACGTCTCAACACAACACAAACAACCCTGAACTTTTCACAGAGATAACGAAAACCCTCGTCCTACTTAACCAAAACAGCAAACTAAACAATTTCCTTAAAACAACAAAAATAATAAAAAGCAAACGCCAACCCAAAAACCTAAAACGCATTCTTACCTCATCCAAACTCAATCAAGACGCAACAAAAGGAGTCACAAAATGCAACAAACAACGATGTGGAGTCTGCAACATAATATTAGAGGGAAACACATACACATTTGCGAACCCCATACAAACATTAAAAATTAAAAAAAAACCTAGATTGCACCTCAAAAAACGTGATCTATGTAATAAAATGTCCAGCATGCGATAAATCCTACATAGGCGCTACAAAAAACCTTAGTAATAGAGTAGCCCTACACCGATCCAACATCAAAATCGCGGAAAATAGACACCTACATGTATCACAACATATACACGCATGCAGTGGAGGCAGATTCGAGATAATGCCCATCTTCCAAACTGACAACTACTTCTACTTGCTAACTCAAGAAAAAAATTTCATAACAAAGTTTAACCCCGCCTTAAACGTCTCTCCATAATTATACACATAAATATGCAAAACACAAAATACACTTACACGCATGCATGCTTGGGTAGGTGTACACCCTCACACACGAAACAACAAAAAAGCACAAAAAGGCACACGCAAACTTTCGCGGGTGCGCGCGCCCATACCCAGTACAGTACCATTTCTCTTAACTAAACAAACAACTAGAAATTAAACGTATGTATGTGTGCGTGCGCGCGTGTGTGCGTGTGTATACGTGTATGTGCGTGGGTGTACACATATGATTATGTATGCGTGTGTGTGTAATTATATATCATCTGTTATCTATGCTACATCTTGTTTGTATGTATACGTGCACTTATGTTTGGGTGACCGAATCCATGTATGCATATGTGCATGGATTGGAAAGGAAACTTCAACCAATATATGCATAAGGTGGGATGTATGAATATGTGTGTGTGTGTGGGATTGTGAGTGCATGTGCCCATATATATATGGGTGGATGAGTGTATACACATCCGTATGTATGTGTGTGTATGTGTGTATATATACATATGTATACACATGTATGAGTGGGTAAATGTGTTCGTGTGAATATGGATATACGCGTATGTGTGAGCCCCTGCATATGTCTGTGTGTGTGCATGTGTGTGTATGTGCCTACATAGTATGTGGATGTTTGTGAGTGTATGTGCACATACATATATGTGTGTACATATATGTGTGTATGTGCGTGTATGTGTGTGTATATATATCTTCTACCTATTATTCTCCATCTTACTTGTGTGTGTGTGTGTGGGTACGTGTACGTATGTCTGAATGATTAAGCGCATATATACATGCGTGTTTTGGTAGGGGAAAAAAAAAAAAAGTGTATATATATATATATATATATATATATATAAAAATAAAAAAATAAAAATAATTGTTAGCGGTGGATGTATGCGAGTACGTGTGTGAGTGTGTGGGTGGGTATGTATATGTGTATATATGTATGCTCCTACACATATTTCTATGTATGTACGTGTGTGTATGTGTGTGTGCCTGTGTGCGTGTGCATGTGTACATGTACATGAATATATATGTATGCGTATGGGATTGTGTGTGAGTGTATGCTATACATGGGGAAAGAAAGTTTTTAAAAAAGAACCCTAAAGAAGCCATAAAAACCTTCACCATATGGACTAAAAAACACTCTTTGAAACTAACTTTGACCGGTCACAGTGAAACACTTACAGCTGGAGACAGAATGTCTAAACACTGAACACACGCATCGCACCAGTCACCACTATGAAAAACATATTTTATATCAGCGGAGGCATATCCACAAACTCCCATTTTAAAGAAAAACTTTTTTACGAAAATATCTGAAGAGAGCACACCCTAAGCTCGAAACGCGTTATAAAAATATTTTAAAATAAAAATATGATGAAAACCTTTTAAAAAAACCCACAATTGTTGATGGCTACACTCTTTTAAATATACATTTTTTCTCTCGTTGGAACTACACAACCATCACTTTAAATATATATATATATATATATATATATATATATATATATATATATATATATATATATATATGTATACATATATATATATTTTGTTGGGGCAAATTAATATATATGTGTGTATATATATATATATATATATATATATATATATATATATATATATATATATATAATATGAACAATATTCTTTCACTATATGCATTTACATACACATTTATTTGCCTTATTCCGGAGTTTGTCGATACCGGCCTTTCCCTCCCATTATTTTGTATGTAAGTATGTATGTTTTTGTTTAACTTGTATATGTTTTTGGATATGTGTATATATTTATGCATGCGTGTGTATTTGTATACATATGTATATATATATATATAAGTAAACAAATACATAGAATAAAAAAAGAGTAGGTTGATCATTCCATTTGCGCTTTCTTCCAAGGAACTCTGCCTTTTGGATTATTTTGGACCATTTGGAATTTACCCATTGGATTGAGATTTTAAATTCGACCGTTTTGGATTTTACCATTTTTGGATTTTTACCCTTCACCGGACTATCCATTCATGTTAAATATTTTTATCATTTTTCTTTTGCCTCCTGTTCCCCTTACCTCACCCTTTTTGTACCAAGATTTGCTAATTCCTGCCCTCTGATGAGAAGGAGAGTATTTCTTCGAAACTCCGCGGATTAAGGACTATCCACTTATCTTGTGCTTCCTTTTTTAAAATTAAATATGTTTTTAACTCTTTTTCAAGATGTCTTTTAACATGTTTTATTAATCATTTGTTCATATTATAAGCTCGATTTCCTTTTCGATTTTATTGAGCTTTTACATCTGGCTGAGTTTATTTTACTTATAAATATTAACTCTTTAATATTTATAATATATTTTAAGTTTACCATTTTGATTACCTTGGTAAACTTATTGTATTTTTTTATTTTTATTTTATATATGTATATATATATATATACATATATATATATATATATATATATATATGCCCAGTAGTACAATCATCTGCCGTTCCTCGCGATTGAATGAATATCAATGAATGTTTTACATTCTCAAAGCTTTACAGTCACTCTCATTTTTTATTAAAATCGATTGATATCCTGCTTACTAAGACACCTATTGCTGTAGATAAGGAGGAACTGCCTCAGGGATTAATCAACAGCCCATTGTAGTCTGCATTGCAATGTAGAGTACGTTATATTTATTTCATCAAAATAGTTTTATATAAACAGCATTGAATTAAAGTTTCAAATGCAAAAGCCATGTATCATGGTTCAATCGCTACATTTATTTCCAACACGCTGCTTTCATAGAAAATTGTTTATTTTATATAGCTGATCTTTCTACATATGCGATAATAATGGTTTAAAATGTGTGGCGTTCAAAAGTAAAGTATCATTGTTCAATTTTTTCTCTAAACATAAACATTTATTTTGGAAGCGAACTCGTCCAAACTAGAAACATTCTGTTGATCTTATATGCTGGGCTTTTCTACTTGTGGGTAATGAAAATTGCCTAATGCAACTTTTGTGTTGGTCTATGTAAGGTATAATAGATCTTTTCAGAATTTAATGCTCTAATTTTCGGGAAAGTTTTCGTGTATCGATTATCTATACTTATCGAAGATATTTTGACAGCAATCATATCCAAGAACACTGCCAGACGCATAACTTACGTTTGTATGTAATTTCTTAAAAATAAGCTTAGACATGTCGGATAAGAGGGGAATCAAACTTACCTATAGAGAAAGTGTTTTTTTATATAATAATATATGTATATATATTTATATGAATATATACATATATATATATATATACACACAAACACACACACACACACACACATATATATATATATATATATATATATATATATATATATATATATATATATATATCAAACACATTGATTTGATGTTTATAAGAGAAATGCAATTAAATGTGACGTAAGTAAAATATTTGTTTGTGACATAGCGGAAACATTACTATGAAAGTATATTAAAATGAAAAAGAACATATATAGATTTCCATGAGGTGTTCTGTTTATACTTGTTTATTTAAAAAAAAAACTTACGTCTATTGAATTATAAGTGGTTTGCCATACTTATAGGTAAATGTACACTGAACCGACGTCATAATACTTAAATTTAAATTACAATATTTTATATATCTTTTAATTTAAACGCGAAAAAGAAAAACAATCAATGAAACGCGGAGAAGATGCACAGTAGAACAATACGGTTTATAGTCACGTTGGTTATTTATTTGTAACGGAAATTGAAAAAAAAATATGCCCGGGGTTATTTATTTACGTTGTTGTGTACAGGAAAATGTATGCATGTTTTCAGAAAGGTGTATCAAATAATGGAGAATAAATTTAAAAAAAGAGGAAGGCGGTGGGTAAATCGCCGTTATAAATGCTCTTATGGTTGTCAACGGGTTAAAGTAGATTTATCTGTAAGAAAATTACTTAAACGTAATACGGAAAGGAACCATGTAAAAAAATGCAGAAAGCATGGTTATTTATTTGTAACGGAAATTGAAAAAAAAAAAAATGCCCGGGGTTATTTATTTACGTTGTTGTGTACAGGAAAATGTATGCATGTTTTCAGAAAGGTGTATCAAATAATGGAGAATAAATTTTAGAACAGAGGAAGGCGGTGGGTAAATCGCCGTTATAAATGCTCTTATGGTTGTCAACGGGTTAAAGTAGATTTATCTGTAAGAAAATTACTTAAACGTAATACGGAAAGGAACCATGTAAAAAAATGCAGAAAGCATTACCAATTGTTTATTTGGATAATTTATACGCGAAAAAATTATTGGGACGCTGGAAACGTACACTGTAAAGAGTACTTTTATTGCCGCCTTGAATATTTAGTATAATGTATATCGTATATATTAAACAGGTCGATGATTATATGTATTATTTGTAATCACGTTTTGCGTTGGCTTTCATATCTTGAAGTTTTTTATTCAATAAATTTAAGATAGTAATTTTCTAAGGACGTCCGTTTGTTCAAACGACACCAATCAAAAATCGGAAGTCGTAAACTGAATATTGAGTAACAACACCCGTTCAAGGTCATTTGAGGGCTATAATTGTATAGATCATGGTTGCTGCAGAAATAATGTCGTTTTTGACGTTAAACTTAATTTTAGCTTAAACGACATTATTTTTGCACCAAACTCAAAATAGAATAAAGACTTGATCATATATATATATATATATATATATATATATATATATATATATATATATATATATATATATATATATATATATATATATATATATGTCAGTGAAAATTACTGTGGGTGTGGGTGTGTCTGTGTAGAATCCCCTACCAGATTACTTAATATCAATTTGCTATTTAACCTTCATTATTTTGGTTTTCAATTTAATTAAAACGTTTAACCCATGTCCAAGTAAACTACATTTAAAATGTAAGGTGTTTAAACCCAAAATTGGCGGAGGACTTTAAACTAGTTTTCAAAGGTCAACTCGTTTAACTTTGACCCCCTAGACTGCCAATTTTCTGGTCGAAAACCGATTAAAAAGATTTCCCAAATCTCAATACTCTGTATGTTAAAATCAGAGTCTGTAGACCGAAAATTGGCAGAGTAATTTAGTAAGGAAATGTATACACACACAGGCTCACACACAATTTCACTTCATATATATATATATATATATATATATATATATATATATATATATATATATATATATATATATCCCCGAAACAGTGTTTCATGGTAAACAACGAAACAGTGTGTCATGGTAAACAATTGATGATCCCTTGAAAAATAAATTATTGGTACTATAGTAAATTCGAGAGCGAGGGAATGCAGGGATTGCATGTGATAACTTACTGACTAGATGGTTTTCTAACGAATGATAAAAAGTATTTTTTGTATAATTTTAAAGGTTAAAAACTTAAAAGACTATATATATATATATATATATATATATATACATACATATATACATATATATCATTGTTAACAAATAACTATAAATAAGGTACGAGTAAATAAGGATGTAAATATATAAAAAAGACAATATGAATAATAAGGAAGGGGGTATAAATAGGGGAATGGATTCAATCATACACTGTATAAAAGAGCATTTTGTAAATAGGCTCATTAACCTCTGGATTGGTTGGTTGGTTGTTTTTGTTTTACGGCATATCAACCCTTTTCGGGTTATTTAATGCCGAATCCAAAGATTTTGAAGAAAAAGGTTTTTAATAGAATATATTTGTTGTTTTCACGTTGGGTTCTATTTGATTTATTAGTTGGGACCCTAACACATACTACCACTACCGGTCAGAGTGTATCTGGGTGCAATGGTAATTAAAGGGTGGCTCCCCACTCCCCAAAGCCCACAAGTTGGGGCCTCACCACTGGATATAGTTTAAGGTCATATCCAGGACCCCAATTGAGGGGCTTTTACCCTCTGCACGGGGGAGGGGGTAGTCGGCGTATTCTAATGCCCCATCGGCAGGGCCCATTAACCTCTGAAAGAAGGAAGGCTGATACAGGTAAAAGATCAGTTTGTTAAATTGTATAAGTTATTTAGTCTAAATTTATCATGAGCAGAAAAATTGACACAGTATAACTATATTTATATTCATGTGTTTGGAGAAAGATTTGATTTGATAAACACTGCCAGAGAGTCACAATTTAATACACTGTTTTATTTATAAATATCCGAAACGATGTTCCTTGGTAAACAACAGAATATACTTTTAAGATTATGGGTATTATTGTTTGTTTATGTAACTCAGGTTAATTGCGATACAGGAGGTGTCAGATGTGTGTTGTGCGTTATAGAATTGTTCATTTAATTTGATTAAAAAAATGTGTATTAGGTACGTTTGAAAGAACACAATATTACAACAAAAAACATGAATTTTACTTGTTTGAAATTGATAAATGTATAAATAATTTTTTTTTGTTACACTGTGATCACCACTTATCAAGGCCCGGAAGCCACTCTGGGATAAGGGTTATTGCAAGTACATTACGTTAGTGAGGATATTTGATGAAGTGTTTACTTAAAGGGGCGGTTCATTAGGAATTTGTTTACATTGGACTTGAAGATATCCAAGTTGTAGTCCGGAGGGAAGCAGGCAGACGGAACAGAGTTCCACAGGCGTGTAGTTCTAAGAAAAAAAGCTTTGTTCATGGAATCCGCGTTTTGATTTAGGCACAGATATAGAGTGAGGGAAATATTTCACAGTGGATTAAGCAAGACGGGTGTTTTTCGTGAAAGATTGGCGAGGAGCGACCAGAGATTGGAGTTCAGACGAGCATCTGCCATGGAAATAACGATAAAACAAGGACAGGCTCGCAACGTCTCTTCTGTGGGAGAGAGGTTGCAGGGTAGAGAAAAGGGCATCCCCCACTAAGCCACGAAGTCTATTTTGTACTCTGTCAAGGAAGGATAGGCTGTTTTTAGAAGCTCCTGCCCAGATATGGCAACAGTATTCCATCCTTGGACGTACTTGCCTTTTATATAGATAGAGAATTGCATCAGTAGTGAGATATCTTCTGGAGCGGTAGAAGGATCCAACCATCTTTCCAGCGACCTTGGCAACAGACTTGATGTACGTGTTCCATTTCAGATCAGGAGTAAAGGTCAAACCCAGAAGCTTGTCAAAACACGGGGCCTCACCCAGACGAGAGCCATTCATCACAATTGATGCCAGCTGGGGATCAGAGCGTTGATGATGATAGATTTACAATAGATTTACAATGAGTAAAATGTTTGTATATTTTCGTAATATTGAGTTGTGATTTGGTTTTCTAATATACCGGATATATATATATATATATATATATATATATATATATATATATATATATATATATATATATTGAATAAAAAAATCAATGAGTAAACCATTTAGAATAGGAGTAAATACAATGTGTGTAATTGATGGATTACAAGTCTACTAACATGAGTTACAATCAATAAAAATCGAAATCATCTGGGAAATTATCAAACTTCAGACTAAATTAAAATAAAAACTAATGTCTAAGCCTATACATTTGGGGAAACCGTGTTCTACAACTCTTAAAGCCAAGCAAAATGGACGATTGGATGCAAATTAAATCATATTAACGTGATTCTTATTTTACAGTAATTCCCTATTTTCTAACCTCGTTTACTCTTTGAAATTGTTTCTGTATTTCATCCCGTTTTCGATTATCGACGAAAATTGAATGATATTCGAGTAACAAACTCTAATCGAAATAAATTGTCGATTTTCCTGTAGAAATATAACGGCGGAACAATTTCGAGAGTTGCAAATTGTTTTCCGAAAAATTTATATTACGAATTTGTTGTTGTTACTCGTTAAAGTTACTATATTTTCATTACATATGTTCTCAGAAATATAAAATGATGCTATGATTATATTGCAATTTTACTTTATATCAAATATTGTTTTTGCTGATTTCTCTGTTGAAGCATCTCCAATATAAATTTCACCTGTCTGTTTAAATGTATGTATGTATATCTGTGTAAAACTTTCGACAGAGGCAATGGATTGTGACGAGATCGGAATCGTTTTTAAGACCGATATTTCGGACAACACATAGCGAAAAAAATGGCTAAGAACGTTAATTACTTCACCCTCATCTGGTCACTTTTGCTACAAAGAGAGATCGCCTTTTTCTCCGATGTTTTCGAAAGTAATCCCCTCTTTGATTGACAAGCCTTAATTTAAACATTCGCCCTTTCGGTTTGGCAATGAGCGCAACGGTAAAAACGTCACGTCTTTTTTTCACGATAATTTACTCCTTCGCCTGCCTGTTTTCTAGCGTTTCATTTTGTGCCTTAAAACCTGGGCAACGCCGGGCACCTAGACTAGTTTGATATAAATTATTTCTTACCTATTTTTTGCAGGAAATGCGGATGGAGTGCTAAATGTTTTGGATTGGATTCTAACTGATAGGACCCGATTAATTTTTGTAATATATTGTGTTTTGACATGTTATATTTAAATATTGGCAACTCTTCGTAAGGGATGTACTCACTTTTTTGCTAGGTATTTTGCTTTTACTGGCTATATATTTAGATATACTTAAATCGTTATAGAAATGTGATGGGGTGTACTCACTTCTGTTTAGGTTGATTTAACCTTTGTCTAACTCCAGTCAATATTTATTTTAGAAATGATTAATACACGAGAAGAGCCAAGAAATATTTTGATTATACCTTGATGAAATAAAAACAATAACCATCGGTGTGACTCAATTGCTATGGATTTGTGTTTATACTACTACTAATAATAATAATAACATTTCAATTCAGACTATATTATGTACACACACTCGCACACACACACACATATATACACATATGCACATACACACACTCACCCCCCCCACATATATATAACCGTATGTATCGTTAAACAGAACAACAACTCTTTTTGTAAGCGATAAAAATAAACAGTTCGTAACGTTAACGCGCACATTGTTCCGAGTTCGATTCCTTTAAACAGTCAAACTACGCTGACGAGAGGTAGTTACCTTGAAACATGTAGATTACTGTTAAAAAAAATGATAAAAATAAATAAAATGTTATATACGTCCAAATAAATTATGGGCGACTTTCTAAGTAAATAAAAATGGGCTTCGAAGCGAAGCCACTATACAACCGTATTCATCGTATCGGGGATGTTACATAAATCTATGTCGGGTTATCCACAGCAATTTACATCGCTATAGGGATTTCTTGTTAAAATACTATTCCCTTTTTAATATTTTAACGTAGCTGTATATATATATATATATATATATATATATATATATATATATATTATACGAAACTAAGGAATTTATCACACATATGTTTAGTCCATATCCACACTGATTAATGATCTAGCATATTTTATATATTCTCCACTAAGTTACAGATTTAATACTAGTTTAGATTCTAAACCTTCGGGAATATATTTTTAAAATAGAAGAGAAACACATATTTGAACAACATTACATAGTATTTTTAGTGAATCCTTTTATGGCTAATCTTAAAACAGTTCATCTTAGAAATGTAAATACATAATTGCACTAAATTTCCTTACTTCACTCTGAATATCCCAGTCATAATTCTTTTTCCCCGATAATTATGTCGCATTTTTTTTATATGATCATAGCTATATATTTATTATATAAAACCTTTCCACATGTTTTAAAATCATTTTCTGTATTTCAATATTCTGCTGGTGGAATATCAACTATAATTCATGTTTTGCAACAATCTATGCAAATATCCTTTTTAAAGAATGCTCTGAAATATAAGTGACATGTTCGAATAAACTTATTTTCAGTGACATTTGCAAGATCGGTTCGTAGACTACATTATCTCATATAAAACTTAGTCTATTAATTTTAATATTTTCATATGATGAACGATAATTTATTCATATGTATATTAACACAAAGCTCATATATTAATTATGATTACATATTTCTATAAAATATACTTAAACACAACTGTTTTTTTAATATAATTTTTTGTGTGCTTTTCAAAATTACTCTTATTGAACATTTTTACAGTCCATTGCACAATTGGTATGCACACATTAAAATTGTTTGGGAGTCATTATTTCTGCGTTCAAATTTTGACCAATCGTTTAAGGCAATAGAAATCACTCCCAATTAACTATTTAATGATGACGCATCCACACTGCCGCTTGCCTTTTTCAGTGCGTTTATCATGTCAGATACACGTCAGATTAGCTACACATTATGACGTTCACAACCGGGGATATACTTGCCATGCAGCCATACCTTATTTTCCTACTAATTCAGTCTGCCCACTTTATTCGAGTACTGCTACAAATAGTTTCTGTATTAAGCAGCTTTAAAACATACTTTACGTAAAGGTTACTGATTGCACAGATTTATGAATTATATAGTCATTCAAGCTCTTATAACATTTTATTATTTTAGAATATATACTGCGTTGTTATTCTTTATAGTATCGTATAATAATCTGTATGTGAGTCTGCATTGATTATCGTTAGTAATTTGTCAACATCAGGAGTTTTTATTCATCCCGAAATAATCAATAATGGAAACATATTCATATGAGGTATGTTAATAAAGGGATTTATGAAGCCAGATCTCATTTAACTTTACAGTTAATTTTTATATGTGAAGAGTAGTTTTAATATAAGCAGAATAACATATATTCTTAAAGACAATAGCTACCAGCAAAAAGCTATCAGGATACTATTATTTCTATAAAATATGCAGAGGTTAAAAATACAGTAAGTTTTCGAAAAACCTTCCCATTCTAGACCCAATATAAAGCGATACATGGGGAAAATCAATAGATAATAAGACTGCTTGACCTAATCAGTTCCCCCTTGTCCTGTGTCCTTACAATTAGTATCGGTTGATGAAGCAGTCATACGTTATAGTATCGTTTTATGTATTCATTTATATCATGTTGACTCTTTTAGTTGGATCGAAAGATTTGAAAATAGAGATATTCAAAATTTTGTAAAACATAAAAATCGATAGTTGGGGGAAACCTTTGAACACTTAGAGTAATTAAATTAAAGAAAATTACTTATCTGAATTCTATGTAAGTTTCTGTTGATATATTATCGGGAAATGTAATCTTTCCTATCAATATTCCAGCAATACTGTTTTGTTATAAGATCTGCATATGTTTACCCATATATCATTATCTAATTTCTTACTGAATTCAACAAACCATCAACTGTTATATATATATATATATATATATATATATATATATATATATATATATATATATATATATATATATATATATATATAAACTTACAAAAGTAAGGAAAGCTCAACAATATTAAGGCGACCAAACAATGCAATTAAAATGAATGAAATTATAAAAACACTCCTCATCGCATGTTATTTAAGAGAAAAATGTTTCTTCCCAGCATAGGATGAATGCTAGAATTATAAGAAATGCAAAAGCAGAAAAAAACATTAGATATAAAATAAGAATGGGATGAATATAAAATAAAGTAGGTAAATCATATTAGGGTAAATGGGAGGGGCAGTATATATGGAAATAATTGCACACACAATTGTAAGCTACTATTAAAACTAAGATAACACAGAAAAGCTTACGATTTTTTCCCCTTTGACGTTTATGCCGTATGTATTAAGACATGTTAACTGCAAGGCTTCGATTTAAAATATTAACCACTAGCTATTACGTTATGCATGCATATTCATAATGATGCTGTACTATCTTCACTTGGAAAATTCCAATTTTTTTCTTTTTTACACTTTTTTGGCAATTATCCTCAGCGAAAAGCTAAATACAAAGCTTCACATGATTTTGAATGCGCTATATATTAAGTTTGGAGTTTTTAGATATAAAAAAAATGACAGAACTGTTTTATACGCAATATTTTTATACAAACTCTCTTACTTTCTCTCTCTCCCTCTCTATCTCAATATATATATATATAATTATATATATATATATATATATATATATATATATATATATATGCACGCATACATAAATATATAGAGTAGGATGTTTGTCTAAGTCAGGAATTATTTGCGCAAATATAACGCAAGTATAAATCTGAATTCTGCGAGAGTATAATTAAATTTAATTGTTAACTAATGATGATTATTCCATAGTAACACGCAGAAAACTAATAGGGGGATTAAGGAAAATGAATGTTTAAAAGAATGAGAAATTAGCAGAGCTCTTGCAGATGAATGTAGTTCCACGCCCCATATATAACAAAGTTGCCTTTGTCTGGTTAAATAAATAGAAATATTGGTTTTTAGTATGAATATCACTAAGCAAAAAGTTATAAGAGTATTGATTATATATATATATATATATATATATATATATATATATATATATATATATATATATATGAATATATGCAGTATGTTTTATTCGTGTGTATCTCTCTCATGTTTAAATGGCGTCATATATCTATACTCCAAAAACTTCATTTTTTTTAAAAATTTTAATAATGTGGGGTGAAATTATTTTCCGAACGCTATCATGGGCGTGTTTATTTGGTTTCTACTGATCGGGAAATATCATCACACAAAATACATGCGGCCATATATTTATGTTGCTGTTCCATTGACTGACCCCAACATCTTAACCTAGTTCTTTTCATAAATATTTTTATGTTCTTCATTCTCAAGCACATCTTATCTTCCCTAAACTCTTTCTAAATTTGTATCGTGTTTTCTATGCTCCCCAGCTTTTTGTAAGGATCCGTCTTCTTCAATTACTGTCCGTCCAGAACATCTGTCCTTACATAAATACCTATGAGTAACCATATTTCAACGTACAATTCAATGATGGACAATTAGGCAAAGCTGTCCTACGAATCCATCGAACATGTATAGACCAGTTTTTACCAGCCGTTAATCTTATACTAGTTCCAATCTGCAGTGGAATATTCTAAAAAACACACATGTATACGATAGTACAAGGACACTTATAGTTCTGAAAATAATAACATTAAAATGAAGTCGAAGATATTCCATTGTAAAAGAATTCAAACATATATAGTCTATGAAAACATCGCTTTAATATGAATGATTGTGACAGTGTGAACATTTAAGAAAAACTTGAAAAATATCAAAAAAGTTGGAACAATGGGAATATTAAAGATTCAACGAAATACAACGATGAAAATGGCCATAACTCGAAGAAAGTAACATTGACTGTGAGGGCAAAAAACATACCCAGTTAATGCTTACTTAGTTAAGGTAAGTATTAATAGACAAATGACAAATACATACATATAGCATAACGAGCGTAAGCCAAATAGAAAATTCTACAATCGAGAAAGACGAACCGCTACTAACTATGTATTTAAGATGTCGCATAAAAAAGAATAAATTCTATCTGCATTTAACAGGTGCTGAGAATACTGGAAACTTAAAAAATATTATTATGCTCACACTTCAAATTAAAGTAACATTCTGGGAGAAATCAATGTTAAACACGCGTTGCAATTATTTAAAATATATTTCCAGCAAACATCAATGGAAGTAGCGAGACCTGAACACGTTCAGAATTAGTTTTACTCACACTTCAGGAATCACAACTCTTTATTATCGGTTATTAATGATTAATAATGAATTCTGTTCAAACTCAAACAGCATTAATCAATGTAGTACCTATTAACTATGTCATGAATCTATATTAAAATATAACAGGTGTCAGGAATATTTAAGTAGCCGAAATATGAAACTAAATTTCACTGTAGAACAGATCATCATTGTGATTGAGCATAATAATGAAACTGGCAAATATGAATAACAACATATATTCCGGTTAAAGTGTTAATTCTGATTTTCTTATACGTAGAGTACTTTTTTCTGGTCGAAAACATCGCATGTGTTTAAAATTAAGGAGTGAGGCATTTTCTATCTACGCAGTTGAATTAAGCTTGTTGTAAGAAGATATATTGCAGGGTGAAAAGAATTTCTGAAATACGCCATGGATTATTTTCCATGTAAGGTAAGTAAAACTCTCAATTACTTATGCATTATAGAACAGCTTCGTGAAAACAATGAATTAAATCCTCATAGAAATGTGCTTCTTCGTTAACTTATAGTAACTAATGGGCAAACTTATAAACATAGATCAACGAAATTGCAGTATAATCATTACATGGCAATACGTATATAATATCGATACTATATTCTGACTAACATATTTTTACGTGTTTTCTGCAAATATACATTGAGATGTGTTTCCTTCAATGTCTTTCTGGTGAAGGTTATTGATGCGATTCATTTGAAAATTACATAATAATATTATATATTAAATATCGATACTTGATTCTTACTAACATATTTTAAAGATGTTTCCCTTCAATAACTTTCTGATGAAGGTTAACCATGCGATTCATTTGTCATACTACATTACTTTCATATATATTACTTACTACTACGAATATATACTTGATTACATAAATAACTTTTAACAATTTGTATATTGTTTCACTGTAAAAAAATTATATTTTTCAAACAATTATGCAGTTATTCGTGTCTTAAATTGATGAATTATGATAGTAACACGGCATATACAATGAGGTATTTGCAGAATTACTATGTTGTTATTGCAATCAGAAACTGTTGTCTGTTGATTATTTTCAATAAAATTCTCTATAAAACGCATAATGCCGCAAGAAATTATATTCTTATGAGTATAAATCTATTCTATATCAAAAAAACGTAAGATTATTTATATATATATATATATATATATATATATATATATATATATATATATATATATATACTATAACCGTGTTATTCAACAAGCTTCTTTTTAGTTTTCTGCGTCTATAAGTATTTTGTTGTAACAAACACGCATCATTTGTATGGCCGGTTTTTCATGAAAAAGACGCCTTAAACTAAGAGGTGAAATGTTGATTTCCAACAGATGATTTCTCTTAATTCTCTGTATTTTCTCATGTTTTCTATTATAGGCTTTTATGGTATGTTCCGTATACGTTGTCCGATGTTCATACAGAAACGTTCCATGGTGAGTATTGTCTGAAGAGTGTGATACGGGTACCTAAAATAGTCAGCTACTACCAGTGTTTAAACTGACAGTACCGATTACTTACCTCATCAAAAAAATTGAACTACAATTATAATTCACACGTTTTTATTTTCGGAATTTTCCTTTTATTAGAGCACGCTGCTGGAATTCTTTTTTTTTTTCCAAAATAAACATAAATCAGTGTCAGCGGTGTGAGTCCTTAATTACAAAATAAAATACAACACAAGTGCACTTACAAGCCATATTTTCACTCAATATTACGAAAATAAACCCATATTTTACTTGTTTGAAATTTATTATTTAGATATATTTCGAAGTTAAACTCTATCCTCAGTATTTTGATTGTTTTTTTTTTTTACTGTTGTTTCTTATCCTTTCTTGCCATGCTGTACAGTTGGGGGAACAAAAGTCAGAAGCAAAGATCTGCGCGGTGTCTGTCAGAGCGTTTATTTTAAAATGCCGGGGACGATGCATTGGCTACGCGAGATTAATGCCAGTGATCTGAATTCCGTCATAGAAGCTTTTATTTTATTTGATCACAATAAATTCCGCATTAGTTGCGCTTGAAAACCGAATTACAACGTAATATTAGGAAAATAAACAGATATTTTCCTCTTTAGAAATTGATAATTTAAATATATTTCGGAGTCAAACTCCATCCACAGTATGTTGTGTCTTTCTTTTTCTGATTTGTTGTCATGATAAAAGTTCAGAAAAACATAAGTAGAAAAGATCCGCGCGTGGTCTCTCTGCGGCTGAATTTTGAAATGCGAAACGGTGCTTTGGCTACGCAATCAGGTGTGAGTTCATTACAGAAGGGTTTATTTTATTTGAATAAAATAAAAAAAGGCATCAGTTGGGTTTGAAACCCAAATTCCAACGCAATATTACAAAAAGAAACAAACATTTTATATGTTCAAAATTTATAATGGAAGTATATTTTTGAGTAACATTAATCCCTTAGCATTTTATTTGTTCTTTTTTAGTTTTATTCTTTCTTGCCATGCTTTTGCCGTAAATCTTGCGTAGCCAACGCAATTTTTCGGCATTTAAAAATACATTTACTGATTGACAACGCGTTGAGTTTTACTACTCTCTTTTCTTTTGCACACTTTACAACATAGCAAGAAAGAAGAAAAAATAAGAAATGAAACAAAATAATGAGGATGAAGTTTGACACCGAAATATATTTTACATATAAATTTCAGACGAGTAAAATATTTGTTTATTTTCAAATTATCGCGTTGTAATTTAGACTTCAAACGTTTTTGGTGCGAATTTTCTTTTATTCAAATTGAATAAACGTTTCTTGAACTGAACTTACACCACTGATGTTAACTTCGTGTAGCCAACGCACCGTTACCGGCATTTCAAAATACAACCGCTGAGAGACAACGTTTACTACTGACTTTTCTTTCTCCTACTTTACAACATGGCAGGACATAAGAAGAATGAAAAAGAAAGAAACAAAATACTGAAGATTAAGTTTGTGTCTGAAATATATTCCAATTAGAAATTTCAAAAAAGTAAAAGATTAGTTTATTTTCTTAATATTGCGTTGTGATTTGGTTTTAAAGCGCATAGATACGAATCTTATTTTATTAAAATAAAATCATCACTTCTATTCAAAGAACAGCTTCCTCTGATGTTATCTCTAGTACCCAATGTACCGTTCCCGACATTTCAAAACGGTACCGCTGAGAGACATCGCGCGGGGCTTTACAACTGATTTTTTTCTCAAACTTAACAACGTGGCAAAAAAAGAAGAAAAAAGCAAGAAACAAAATACTGAGGATGGTGCTTTTTTACAAGGAAGAAACCACTTATCAATGCCCGGAGGCCACTCAGGGATAAGGGTTATTGCTTGTGCAGTAATTAATGTGATAATATCGTAGTAATCGCTAGTAATGGGGATGTGATAAAGTGTCTTACTAAAGGGGACGGTTCATCAGGAGCTTTATATGTTAGAATTGAAGAAAACCAAGTTGTAGTAAGGTGGGGAACAGGCAAACGGAACAGAGTTCCACATGGTGCGCTTCTAAGGAAGACGCTTTGTTCAGGAAATGTACGTTTTCATTTATGCACAGATAAAGAGTGGGGAAAATTAATTAAAGTGGTTTAGCCAAGACGGGTGTTTTTCGTGAAAGATGTGCGAGTGGAGGTAGAGATTGAAGCTCAGACGAGCATTTCCAATGGAAATAACGATTAAAAAAACGACAGGCCCGCAAATGGAAAGAGAACAGGGCATGCCACACTAGGCTACGAGGCATTTTGTACTCTGCCAAGGTAAAATAGGCTGTTTTTAGCAGCTCCTTTCCAGATATGGCCGTAGTCTCCATGCATGGACGTACTTGGTTTTTATATAGATAGAAAATTGCATCAGCAGTGAGATATCTACTGGAGCGGTAGAAAGATCCCACCATTGTTCCACCTACCTTGGTAACAGATTTGATGTACGTGTTCCATTTCAGATCAGGAGTAAAGGTCAATCCCGGAAGCTTGTCAAAACATTGAGCCTCCCCAAGATGAGAGCCATCCATTTCTATTGATGCCTGATGGGGACCAGCGCATTGATGATGCAAAGATAGAAGTTTGGTTTTAGATGCTTTAAAGTAACCAGCCACTTCTTCACCCAATGTACTACGCGCTCAAGATCCAAGGTGAGAGAATCAGAGAGAACTTGGTCATTTACCACCTTTGATGTGTCAGCAGAATAGATGTGAACGAATGATTTTAAGTATGTGCGTTGGGAGATATTTGATGTAGATCAGGAAGTGTTGGGCCTAGGATGTACCCTTGAGAGACACCAGCATTAATACTGTGGGCTTCTGATTTCTGCCCATCAACTATTACTTTATGGGGCTATAAGAGAAACATGAGTTAATAATCGAGAAATCCAGTTATACCGTAGCTGGACATCTTGTGAATAGGCCTTTCTGCCATACCTTATCAAAGTGTCAAGAGCAATTCCCCTAGAAAGGTACCCTTTGTCGATTGATGCACTTTTCCTATGAGATATAACCGTTAGTACATATGTTGTCGATCTAGCAGAGCGGAAACCATATAGCATGTGACTAAGAAGATTATTTCTGTCGAGGTGGTTGATTACTTACTTATTTAATATGTATTCCAGCAACTTTCTCATGACCCACAAGAGACTTATTCGTCTGTCCTTTAAGGAAGATGACTTGTGACCTGAATTCTTAAAAACAGTGCATACTGAGGAGGTTTATCCAGAGCGTTAGGAAGCACTTCTCCTTCAGACAACGCTTAAACAGTTTTGAAGGTATGCGGCCAAATTGTGGTTTAAGCTTTTTCAACACTATATTTGGAATGCCGTCAGCCCCAGTTGCTATACTGAAATAAAGGTTATTGATAAACTTGGCGATATCACGCATAGATGTTTGTATGTTGCACAGCGTGTTGTCTATTATAAGAAGAAGTACGGGGAGTTGATGCTTTCGTCACATAGGTTCTTGGCAAATAGTTTGGCTTTGTCCCATGCTGATGAGATGAGCTCAGGTCTATTGATGATGGTTGGGATAGAACACACGTTTCTGTTCGGGATCCTGTTTGCTATTTGCTAAACAGGTAGGAACCAAGCAGCTTCTCAGCAACTTTGTATTTAACGGATTGCACTTTTATTACTCTTTCAAATTGTTTACTGGCGGTCCTGAAAGCAGCGTAATTCTGAGTACATCTATTATGTTGGTAGCTATGGAAAGAGTGATTTCTCTGCGCGATGGCAGCAGCACATTCTGGGGAGAATCATGGCTGGTTGTTAGATCTGTTTGCATTTTTTGGATGACATGATTCGGTCTATACCTACAATTAACCTTTCGATCAGGGCTGATAATATAGAGGGCACATCCTTTTTAAACATGGAATGCAGAGGTAGATAAGCTTGAATCCGAAATATATTTTCATTATAAATTTTAACAAAATAAAATATGTGTTTATTTTCATCCAAATTGCGCTGTAATTTGGTTTTCAAGCGCAACTGAACCGCATTTTATTTTAAAACCAAATGTAGGCATATACATTCATATACATAACACACACACATCCACACACACATACAGACACATGAAAAATGTCAATATAGTTAAAAAAAAACTCCAACTACCAATATATAACTTTTAATTCATGTGGTGAGCCATTGTAGCTAATTCATCGCATATAAAGATCAAGTGTTTACCTCTCTGCTCTAAATATTCCTTATTGTACGAGAAAATATTATAATGCTATCTTGCAACTGTATAATAACAGACTATTTGTGTATTTAAATATTTTTATTAAATTATCTGCGAATGTATAAGACTTATACATCTTTGTAGATTTTTTTTTCTGTGTACGATATATTACTTTTTGTTATCGTATGAGATAGCGCGATATTTAATAAGCACTTGTAAAGAAAAAAATATATTTATATAAAAAAGTAAAAATGTAGCATTCCTTTCCCTCGCTCCCTCTCTCTTAATCTCTTACTATCTCTCTCTTTTGCGCTCTTCCCTCTCGCTCTTTCTCTCTCTCTCTCTCTTTCTATATATATATATATATATATATATATATATATATATATATACATATATATGCATACATATATATACATATATATATGTATATATATACACACACACATATATATATATATATATATATATATATATATATATATATATATGAGGAAGGGAGTGGTTATTAGCCGAAAAGCGTGTTCTTTTTGATTTCTTTTCTCCATCGAACAATGTCCTCGTAGTTTGACAAGATATTTCCTATTTTGGTTCATCTTAATAAGAATTTTCATAATATTATTCTGATCAGTAGGGGAAAACGATATATCATCGTGTTGAATAATTGTTCATTTCTGTTCGCTTGTATGTGAACACAGAGGAATCTTTTTCTCTTCTGTCAGCTTCATACACTTGTCAAATTTATTCGCATTTAATTTCACATAAATTGGGAATAGTGTTCTCACTTTTCTCTTCTTATTATCTTCCATGAAACAAAGGTTGTCGGTGTTATGTACTCCCGTGTGTCTTTCAAATTCGATCCTATGAACACAAATTATCTGTTATGTATGGCTTGTAGTTTACAGATGGATGATATCATTATACATACATACATACATACATACATGTATACATATATATATATATATATATATATATATATATATGCACGTGTGTGCATATAAATATTTCTTTTTATATCAAATTGCTTCATGCATATAGTAATATGTAGGAATAGAAGAAAATTCATCAGAAGAAAAAGAATATAAGTTTCAACTGACATGAATTTCGGCTGACACTAAACAAGATAGCTTTGATGTTCTAATGTGTACGAAAATACTGACAAAATGTAAGTTACACCAAGACCTTCACCGACATAGTGAAAAGAGTACTTTAATATATGAAAGCGCATTGGCAGCTAAACTGCAGTAAAAGTTAATGGATTCTGTCACATTATAATCAATAGCAAACGGCTGATGGGGGAACGCAAATGCATTTACAAGTTTTCTTTAAAAAATGGAGTGTCGTGGAAATCGCTAGAGATTGTTGTCATTTAGATTACAGTAAATATTATCGTTTATTATTAGTTGGTAATTGCATGAAAATCTATGTGTGAAGACTTATTGAGCCAACAATAATAACATTCGTTCTATATGAATTACACATATGTACATCGGTAGTGCCATCAGTAACATTTTACTTTAGATATTATGCTATTTATTTATGTTTCTATAGTTCCCTTCTTATATATGCTGACGTGTGTGCTTTAGCTAGTATATATACGTCTGGGATGTCAACTCTTTATGACTTAATATAAGTTTTGACATTCGTAAATACAATTGGTATTTATTGGTAGTTGGTAATACTAACACATATAAACGCGATTAGCAATAAGTTTCTCGCAGGAATAACCCTCCCGATTTTGTCTTTAGGTCTCCTGTTTGAAATTTGAGCAAGCAATGACTACACATGTTTCTGTGTTCTTATACGGCTAATCAGCGTTTACTTGTTGGTGAAACTTGCATTCTCGTCAAGTAAAAATGTTTCTAGTAATGGTGTAAACAGCAATCACTTAACATTTAAATTAAAAAAAAAAATAAAACTAACGCCATTTGGTTACTCAAACTATATTAAACTTGGATATATGGATACGTGTGCAGAAATAGTCCTTTTCCTGTATAGGATCCGTGAGTATTACTATTTACAAATTAGTAATGTAACCTTCAGTAAAATTACACAATTGCTAGTTTTCCCAATTATCATTATTTTTTTAAATATGTATTATCGCTGTCAAAACAAATGACTACATTTGATTATCATAAGTCTAGTAATGATACACATTCTGAGTTTGCAATTACTATTTTTACAAAAGGTTTTAAGACTATTGATAATACATTTACAAATATACTAACATATAAAAAACACATTAAACGTACAAGTGAAATGGTAATAAATATTAGGGGTGGTCAAGGAAACCAGGCTTTGGTAATGTGAGAAAAAGCAAACTACCACTATATACCAAATTATGTACCCCTCTCTTCCCTGTCTCTCTTTATTCTCTCTTCCCCTTCTTTTTATTTCCTCCGTCTCCTTATCGTTCCTCTTCTCCCATCGTGTTTTGCCCTTTCCCCTCTTTTGCTTTCTTTCTTTTCTTCCTAACCCCTTCTCCTTTCTTTCCTATCTCCATTTTTCTCCCTCGACCGATCACTAGGAGTCCAAAGGAATGTTTAAGATATCCTAGAAATTCTTAACCGATCTACAGAAAAACATAGCAATACTAAGAGAAAAATATGATAAAAAGAAAATTAAAACACACAAGCTCATATGGGTATTAAACTGGCAGCGGGCAGCAGACAGACGAAGCATCACTTGTTAAAGATGAAATCTATATACGCTTTGATAACAAAACATAACTCCTCAACCCTAACCCTACCTCCTCCATTCCCTAACAACAACAAAAAAAATGAATGAGTAAATAAATGTAAAATAAATAAATAAATAAATAAAATAAAATAAATACATCCGCACCCAATCAACCGTATTATACGCACGGCTGAACTTAACCTCCTGACCATTTTTTTTTTTTTTTTTTTACAAAAACCTTCTTTTTCTAGAAGTTGATTTTCGTATTTCGTCATGAACTTTTGAATATAAGCCTTGTTGCCTTATGTGATCTCTACTTACTTAATACTGGAAGATCGAAACATGCTCATAACTGTGTAGCAAGAAATTCCTTCTTATGTAAAGACAAATTGAAAATGTGTGTGTGTATATATATATATATATATATATATATATATATATATATATATATATATATATATATATATATATATATATATATATATATATGGCGATTAACCTACACTGAATATTCGGCGTTTCATTCACTCTAGGATTCCTCAGGCTTATGCGCATAAACCTGAGGAATCCTAGAGTGGATAAAACGCGGAATATTCAGTGTAGCTTAATCGCCATATATATTTTATAAATCACTAACTAGCTCTTTTTCTCTCTCTCTCTATCTCTCTCTCTCTCTCTCTATATATATATATATATATATATATATATATATATATATATATAACATCCATTCCTTTTAAGAAAATAATAATATTATTATAAATTTCGTAAGCCTTTTCTAAATAGACTTGGCTATGAAACCTTTTATTTCAGTATCTTTTTCTCGTGGCCGCGTGAAATACACTCACGTAACTAACGAATCTAATTGTTTTCGACCTTGAACATATATTGTAACTTGTCGTCGGTGTTAATTTGTCGGCGCTGTGTTATTGGCTCTGTTATTCATGCAACAAAACAATATAAATTGGAGGTTGATGGGGGAAAACGTGTTGTAGGTTTATATAAATAATAAAGCAACACAAAATTTCCGAAAAACATAACATTAATATTAAAGAAAAACAACCAGAGATTGCTTGATTACAATACAACGGAAATACCTTAAAGATTATACAAAAGTTTAATATATAGAAAAGATATCAGAGTGAGTAATAGATGTGACTTACTGTATAAAACGCACACATGCACACACACACACACAAACACGCATATATATATATATATATATATATATATATAAAGAGAGAGAGAGAAAGAGAGAAAGAGAGAGAGAGACATACCGTGTCAGAATTACTGTATAATTTACTTAACTGTGTGACTTACTGTATAAAACACATACGCGCACACACACACACACACACACATATATATATATATATAATAAGCATTTATATTTATAATACTAATATAATATATAATAATAATAATTATATATATAATAAGCATGTATATGTATAATAAGGATTTATATATATATATATATAACACATTTATATTTATATATATTTATATATATATATATATATATATATATATATATATAAACTATTTATATTTATAAAACATATATATAACATTTATATTTATAAAAAAGCATTTATATATATATATATATATATATATATGTATATAAAACACACACATACGCACATATATATAAAGAGAGGGAGGGAGAGAGAAAGAGGGAGAGAGTGACAGAGAGAGAGAGGTACCCTGCCAGAATTATATGCAAATCGGTATTTTTGTTCTAACTCTGATAGTTTTCAATGAAAATTCGGTAGACTTCGCACGTTATATTCCAACACAAACACATACGCAGATATAAAATTAGAAGCGGATCTGCGCATTAGCAGGCAAAACGGCAGCCACTTTGGTGGCTTGCGGTTTTTTCAGCTTGCAAACTTTATATGCAAGATGGGGCGTAAATGTGCTTTAAGTCAAGCTGAGAAGTGAAAAATTGTTCAACGTTTTCATAATAAGATTTCCACCACAGAAATTGCAATAGAATTACACCGTGACCATCGTACAACCCAGAATTATTGTACTAACCCTCAACTTTGCAACGGACGTTCTGACAATGGGAAAATTCGTAAGAACTCCTATCCATCACGTCAAACAATAAGCAAGATCGA